>NW_027224312.1:17811-57132 GCF_023699985.2 Odocoileus virginianus | reverse complement strand
AAAGAAAAGAAAGAAAGAATAGATATGCAGAGTTAAATAGAGGTAGATGAACAAGATTTGCATACATTAAAGTTAAACTGCAATGGGATAAGAACAGTGGAAAGGCAAACCGTGGAATAAATGTAGAAAAATGTTTGTTTTTTTTTAATTTTTATTAGTTGGAGGCTAATTATTTTACATCATTACAGTAGTTTTTGTTATACATTGAAATGAATTAGCCATGGATTTACATGTATTCCCCATCCCAGTCCCCCCTCCCACCCCCTCCCCACCCAACCCCTCTGGGTCTTCCCAGTGCACCAGGCCCGAGCACTTGTCTCTGTACCAACTGAGCTGGTTATCCGTTTAAACCCTAGATAATATACATGTTTCAATGTGTTCTCCTGAAACATCCCACCCTCGCCTTCCCCCAGAGTCCACAAGTCTGTTCCATACATCTGAGTCTCTTTTTCTGTTTTGCATATAGGGTTATCGTTCCATCTTTCTAAAGTCCATATATATGTGTTAGTATACTGTAATGGTCTTTATCTTTCTGGCTTACTTCGCTCTGTATAATGGGCTCCAGTTTCATCCATCTCATTAGAACTGATTCAAATGAATTCTTTTTAATGGCTGAGTAATATTCCATGGTGTATATGTACCACAGCTTCCTCATCCATTCGTCTGCTGATGGGCATCTGGGTTGCTTCCATGTCCTGGCTATTATAAACAGTGCTGCGATGAACATTAGAACACTTTCTAACACCATACACAAAAATAAACTCAAAATGGATTAAAGATCTAAATGTAAGACCAGAAACTATCAAACTCCTAGAGGAGAACATAGGCAAAACACTCTCCGACATAAATCACAGCAGGATCCTCTATGACCCACTTCCCAGAATTTCAGAAATAAAAGCAAAAATAAACAAATGGGACCTAATGACACTTAAAAGCTTTTGCACAACAAAGGAAACTATAAGCAAGGTGAAAAGACAGCCCTCAGATTGGGAGAAAATAATAGCAAACGAAGCAACAGACAAAGGATTAATCTCAAAAATATACAAGCAACTCCTCCAGCTCAACTCCAGAAAAATAAATGACCCAATCAAAAAATGGGCCAAAGAACTCAACAGACATTTCTCCAAGGAAGACATACAGATGAAAAATATGTTTTAAAAATTAAAACAATAAAAAATTGAAAAGAATAAAAAAATCAAAAATAAAGGGAAAAAAGGAAAACTCCAAAGAACTGCAAAAGCCCAATGTAGAAGGCAGAGGTTTATAACAAAAGTAATAAGTGTGACTGAATATACACATATACATATACACCCATAAGTAAAATCAAAACACTCCAGTACAATAGTGAACAAAGGAAACCAAAAATTACATATACCAGGGCAGAACCACCTGAAGCACAAACTGGAAAACAAAACTAGAGCAAGGTGCCAGTTGGAGAATAAAGCATTGAAAATAAATCTAACAAATATGTGGAGATGAAAGGAAAGAAAGGAAAAAATACATATTCAAAGTTAAATAGAAGTATATAAAGAAGATTTATTTACATTAAAGAGTAACTGAACAGGGAAAAGAACAGTAGGAAAAGTAAACAAGAATAAGTGAAGAAAAAAATAATAATAGGTTTAAAAAATGAAAAAAAAAAAATTAAAAAGAGAGTTTTTTTTTTAAGGAAAACTCCACAGAATTGCAAAAGCTGAACGTAGAGACAGAGGTTTATAACAACAATAAAAATGTGACTGAGGGGGAAAAAAAGCTCAAAAGCTTAATTAGATTTCATAGTGCCAATAAAATTGGCAACTACAACACAGGGGGAGGGGGGCGGGAAGGAAAGAAAAACAAAAAACAAAATTGAAAAGAATCTACAGAGCAAGTCAAAACATGAGAATAATACATGTTTTTCTTGAGTCACTGCTAACAGAGTCCTTTCCCTCGCTGGAAGTCACAGTCCACCTCACCTCCCTAGGATGCCCTCCAAAACTGTGCTGATCTCTGGACCTGATTTGGGGGTTGCTCAGATTCTAATCTGGTACTACTCCTATATGTTCTTGCCTCCAATGTTCACAGCTATCAGAACTAGGGCATTTTCTTTTGTGGGAGATCAGTCAATGTCCTTTTATATATTCCATAGACACAGAGTCTGCCTAGTTGATCATATGGATTTAATCTGCAGCTTGTACAGGTGGTAGGAAGGTTTTGGGTCTTCTTCCTTAGCAACACTGCCCCTGGGTTTCCATTGTGGTTTTATTTCCACCTCTACATGTGGATCATCCACTGGGGTTTGTGCTTGAGGCTGCCCTGGAGGACTTGTGTGGTTTGCCCCTGTGAGGGCCAGATGTGGAGGTGCAACTGCTTGGGTCACAGGGTTTCTGGCAGCACCAGGTACTCAGGGGAGTTGGTGGCTAGGGCAGCAGGAAATATAGTGCTCTAGAAGGGTATGTCAACCAGTATTGGCCAATACGCACCAGGATTCTTGTATGTAGAAGCCCCCTCCCTGACAGAGAAGCCTGGCAGGCCACAGTCTACAGTGTCGCAAAGAGTCGGACACTACCTAAGTGACCATGTACACATAGACACAAGATGTTTTGGCCTCTGGCAGCTCTGCCCCAGTGAGAGTTGAGCATGAAAGTGGCTCAGTTTCTTGACTTATGGGGACCCTGGTGGCGCCAAGTGTGCAGGGACATGGACTGCCTCTGCCACAGGAGTTATGGCCCTACCAGAGTCTTTTTCCCAGCATCTTGTAGCTGGCAATCAGGAGGCCTCTTTCACCACTCTTTCTCCATAGCTCCACTCTTTTTCAGGCACTTAGAGGGCTCCCTTGCCTGGGGTCCTTCTCTGTTGTTTGGAGCATCAGGCACATAGAGGGGCCCCCTGGGTGGGGTCCTACTCTGTAGAACAGTGAGTCAGGCACTTGATGGGCCAGCCTCTCTATTGTTCAGCTGCCTATGCTGCTGGGTGCAGGAGAGAGAGGCTATGGTGATGACTCCACCCACTACGATTGACTCAGCAGTATCCCCTTGCTTCCATGGTGCCTGGTGTTCCTCCACAGGCATTTCCCACCCTGATCTCCTCCCTCACATCCTATCAGTCCGTCTCTCTGCAGTCAACAGCAGCCCTCGCCTTGGGGCTGCTCCACAATCCCCAAACTCCAACTCCCAGCTGCTTTGCCTTCTAGGGGACCTGTGTCCCTGTCTGGAGTGTGTGTGACTGTGGCAAGGACTGTCTGATTCTCATTCCATTTAGGCCACCACAGATCAGTTGTTTCACTCTCAGCCTAAAATATTTCTCCTCTGATCCAGACAGTTGCTCCCATGTGGGGATCGGACACCGACTTCAGTTCTCCCACCCACCGAGGGCAGGTCCAGGCCTATTAACACTCCTGTTTTTCCCCCTAGTTCTTTCATCCTACCAAATTTTGTGGTTCTATATATTCTTTCCACTGGTCACGTACTCCTGTCAGGTCTCAGCTGGTGTTCTGCAAGCATTTCTGTGTCTGAAGGTGTATTCCTGATGTATCTGTGGAGAGAAATGTACTCCATGTCCAGCTACTGTTCTGCCATCTTGTTCATCTCAACTTTTTGACTATTAGAAATAAGACTGCTATGAACATTCATGCGCACATCTTTGGGTAAACATGTTTTACACATAGTGAGGTGACCATGAGTCCTAGACTTGAAGCAAGAGAGCTCCACGTGGAGAAAGGGCAAATGTATTCAGTGCAGTCTCACAGACTGAAGACAGTGCTTTCAGACTGGAAACTAGAAGACTGAGGAGAGATACGTGAGCACTGGGAAAAGGAGGTGGATGGAAAAGGTTTCTGGTAGGTGGCCCAGAATTAAATGGTCTTCAAGGTGCTTTAAGACCACCTTGTAGGAGGAAAGTGGAATGATTCTCATTTCCACAGACACTTCAGTATAGCCTAATTATCATGGAAGGATTTTAGGCAAGATATTAAAAACTAGATAATGGTGAAATATGAGAGAGAACAGAATCAGAGCCTGAATACTATGGCTGTAGGGAAAGTTTGGAGGAGACACACTCGCCCTGCCTTGTGATCCATCAGAGTTGACTTAGAGAGATGAGTATGGCAGGTGAGTTTGGAGGGCTCTTTAGGGGCATTAAAAATTCCTTATTTCACCCACCAAATCTCCCACCAAATCATCTGAGTTGCTCCCCATTCTCCCCTAGAGGTGTCAGGATTGAGCCTTGTGATGTCAGTTCTCACCATTGGCTGGGGAAGTGACTTGCTGACCTCATAAAGCATAAGGGTGTGAACCCCTGGGGAGGGGTATATAGAGGGGTGCTCAGGGGCTCTGGAGCAGACCACTGGGAGTCTTCAAAATCACTAAGGTGACTCGGAGTCCACAAGGCTCTAGAGCAGTTATGGAACAGCCGACTGCAGATCCCCAGGAGGAAAAGATGAAAACCTCCTGTCAACTGAGGTCCACAAAAGTGTCAAGGTGAGCTGAACCCACCCAAGCTCCTCTTGCCAGTTGACACTGCCCCATGAGACCCCCTCCCCTGTCCTTGCCTGGCACATAACCCTTCTCTGGCCATACTCCTTCTCCTGAAGCCATCATTCCCATCCATCTTCACCCTCTTCCTCAAACAAATGCCGTTCTGTTCTCCCTCTCTTGTTTTCTCCAGGTGGCCAGGATAACCATGAGGGTGAATAAGCTGTCTGGTCCTCAGCTTTGTTTTGTTCGTTGGAAGATTTTTGATTACAGTTTCAATTTCCATGCTTGTGATGGGTCTGTTGAGATTATTTCTTCCTGGTTCAGTTTTGGAAGGTTATACTTTTCTAAGAATTTGGTTCATTTCTTCCAAGTTGTCCATTTTATTGTCATATAGCTGCTGATAGTAGTCTCTTGTGATCCTTTGTATTTCTGTGTTGTCTGCTGTGATTTCTCCATTTTCATTTCTAATTTTGTTGATTTGATTCTTCTCCCTTTCTTTCTTGATGAGTCTGGGCTAATGGTTTGTCTATTTTATTTATCTTCTCAAAGAACCAGCTTTTACTTTTGTTGATTTTTGCTATAGTCTCTTTTGATTTTTTTTTTTTTTTGTTTATTTCTGCCCTACTTTTTATGATTTCTTCCCTTCTTCTAACCCTGGGGTTCTTCACTTCTTCTTTTTCTAGTTGCTTTAGGTGTAAAGTTAGGTCATTTATTTGATTTTTCTCTTGTTTCTTAAGATAAGCTTGTATTTCTCAAAAAACCTCAAATAGCCAAAGTAATCTTGAGAAAGAAGAATGGAACTGGAGAAAATAACCTGCCTGAGATCAGACTATACTACAAAGCCACAGTCATCAAGACAGTATGGTACTGGCACAAAGACAGAAATATAGATCAATGGAACAGAATAGAAAGCCCAGAGATAAATCCACGAACCTAAGGTCATCTTATCTTCGACAAAGGAGGCAAGGATATACAATGTAAAAAAGACAACCTCTTCAACAAGTGGTGTTGGGAAAACTGGTAAACCACTTGAAAAAGAATGAAACTAGAACACTTTCTAACACCATACACAAAAATAAACTCAAAATGGATTAAAGATCTAAATGTAAGACCAGAAACTATAAAACTCCCAGAGGAGAACCTAGGCAAAACACTCTCCGACATAAATCACAGCAGGATCCTCTATGACCCACATCCCAGAATATTAGAAACAAAAGCAAAAATAAACAAATGGGACCTAATGAAACTTAAAAGCTTTTGCACAACAAAGGTAACTATAAGCAAGGTGAAAAGACAGCCCTTAGATTGGGAGAAAATAATAGCAAACGAAGCAACAGACAAAGGATTAATTTCAAAAATATACAAGCAACTCCTTTAGCTCAACTCCAGAAAAATAAATGACCCAATCAAAAAATGGGCCAAAGAACTCAACAGACATTTCTCCAAGGAAAACATACAGATGACTAAAAACCACATGAAAAGATGCTCAACATCACTCATTATCAGAGAAATGCAAATCAAAACCACAATGAGGTACCATTACACACCAGTCAGGATGGCTGCTATCCAAAAGTCTACAAGCAATAAATTCTGGAGAGGGTGTGGAGAAAAGGGAACCCTCTTACACTGTTGGTGGGAATGCAAACTAGCACAGCCGCTATGGAAAACAGTGTGGATATTTCTTTAAAAACTGGAAATAGAAATGCCATATGACCCAGCAATCCCACTTCTGGGCATACACACCGAGGAAACCAGATCTGAAAGAGACACGTGCACCCCAATGTTCATCGGAGCACTGTTTATCATAGCCAGGACATGGAAGCAACCTAGATGCCCATCAGCAGACGAATGGATGAGAAAGCTGTGGCACATATACACCATGGAATATTACTCAGCCATTAAAAAGAATTCATTTGAATCAGTTCTAATGAGATGGATGAAACTGGAGCCCATTATACAGAGTGAAGTAAGCCTGAAAGATAAAGACCATTACAGTATACTAACACATATATATGGAATTTAGAAAGATGGTAGCGATAACCCTATATGCAAAACAGAAAATTAGACACAGATGTACAGAACAGACTTTTGGACTCTGTGGGAGAAGGCGAGGGTGGGGTGTTTCAAGAGAACAGCATCGAAACATGTATATTATCTAGGGTGAAACAGATCACCAGCCCAGGTTGGATGCATGAGACAAGTGCTCGGACCTGGTGAACTGGGAAGACCCAGAAGGATCGGGTGGAGATGGAGGAGGGAGGGGAGATCAGGATGAGGAGTACATGTATATCCATGGCTGATTCATGTCAATGTATGACAAAAACCACTGCAATATTGTGAAGTAATTAGCCTCCAACTAATAAAAAAAAAAAAAAAAAAGATAAGCTTGTATTTCTACGAACCTTCCCCTTAGCACTGCTTTTACTGAATCCCAAAGGTTTTCAGTTGTTGTGTTTTCATTTTCATTTATTTCTATGAATATTTGGTTTCTTTTCTGATTTTTTCTCTTATATGTTGCTTATTCAGAAGTATGTTGTTTAGCCTCCATATGTTTGTAGTTTTAATAGTTTTCCCCCCTGTAGTTGACATCTAATCTTACCACATTGTGATCAGAAAAGACGCTTGAAATGATTTTGACATTTTTTTCAATTTAACAAGGCTAGATTTATAGCCCAGGATGTGATCTATCCTGGGGAATGTTTCGTGTGCACTTGGGAAAAAGGTGAAATTTGTTGTTTTGGTGTGAAATGTCATTTTGATATCAATTAGGTCTAACTGCTCCATTGTATCATTTAAAGTTTGTGTTTCCTTGCTAATTTTCTGCTTGGTTGATCTATCCATAGGTATGAGTGGGGTATTAAAGTCTCCCACTATTATTGTGTTATTGTTAATTTTCCCTTTCATACTTGTTAGCATTTGCCTTACATATTGAAGTGCTCCTATGTTGGGTGCATATATATTTATAATTGTTATATCTTCTTCTTGGATTGATCCTTTCATCATTATGTAGTGGCCTTCTTTGTCTCTTTTCATGTCCTTTATTTCAAAGTCTATTTTAACTTATATGAGTATCACTACTCCTAATTTCTTTTGCTCACCTTTTGTGTGAAACACCTTTTTCCAGCCCTTCACTTTCAGTCTGTATGTGTCCCTTGGTTTGAGGAGGGTTTCTTTTAGACAGCATATATGGTGGTCTGATTTTGTAAGCATTTTACAATACTTCCTTTTCCATCTACCTATCCATTTGTTCATCCCTCTATACAATCAACAATCAATCTTTTTCCTTGGTGCATTCTGTGGTAAATTGAAGACATCAGTATGTGTCTCTTCAAGTATCTCAGCAAGGCTGCCATTAAATAGTGAGATGTGTTTGTTTACAGCAATTTTCTTTGGATATTAACTTTACACACAATGAAATATAGCAATCTTTTATTTCCCCAGTCATGCTACTTTTTAATTGAAGTATAGTTGATTTACAATGTTGTGTTAATTTCTGCTTTACAGCAAAGTGATTCAGTTATACACATATATGTGTATATATACATTGTGTGTGGATCTATATATATACACATTCTTTTTTTTTATTAGTTGGAGGCTAATTACTTTACAATATTGTCATGATTTTTGTCATACATTGACATGAATCAGCCATGGATATACATGTATTCCCCATCCTGATCCCCCCTCCCACCTCCCTCTCCACCTGATCCCTCTGGGTCTTCCCAGTGCACCAGGTCCGAGCACTTGTCTCATGCATCCAACCTGGGCTGGTGATCTGTTTCACCCTAGATAATATACATGTTTCGATGCTGTTCTCTTGAAACACCCCACCCTCGCCTTCTCCCACAGAGTCCAAAAGTCTGTTCTATACATCTGTGTCTCTTTTTCTGTTTTGCACATAGGGTTATCATTACCATCTTTCTAAATTCCATATATATGTATACACATTCTTTTATTTAATCTTTTTTTTTTTTTTTGCTACACTGTGCAGCAAGTAGGATTAGTTCCCTGACCAGGATTTGAACCTGCATCCCCTGAAGTGGAAGTCTGGAGTCTTAACCACTGGAATGCCAGGGAAGTCCCATATATATATATATATTTATTATGACTTATCATGGGATACTGAATATATTTCTCTGTGCTCTACAGTAGGAACTTGTCAATCCATTCCATATACTCTAGTTTATATCTCTTAACCCCAATCTCTTACTCCATTTCTCCCCCAACTCTCTCTGCCTTGGAAGTCATAAGTCTGTTTCTATGTCCATGAGTGTGTTTCTGTTTCATACAAATGTTCATTTGCATCTTATCTTAGATTCCACATTTAAATGATGTCATTTGGTACTTGTGTTTCCCTGTGTGCCTCATTTCACTTACTATGATCATCTCTCGGTCCATGCATGTTGACTCAAATGGCTTTATTGTTGTAGCTGTACATATTCTTGTATCCTTTGAACCATACATAGAAATATCCGTCTATGCTTATTTTCCCAGATATATTATTAAAAAGTGTGTAGTAAACCACTCTTGGTATAGTACACCCATTTTGAGTCTGTATTAGGATTTTATATGCATATGTCAGTCAGTTCACTTCAGTTGCTCAGTTGTGTCCAACTCTCTGCGACCCCATGGACTGTTGCATGCCAGGCTTCCCTGTCCATTATGTACTACCTGAGCCTGCTCAAACTCAGGTCCATCGAGTGGGTGATGCCACCCAACCAGCTCATCCTCTGTCATCCGCTTCTCCTCCTGCCTTCAATCGTTCCCAGCATCAGGGACTTTTCCAATGAGTCAGTTCTTCACATCAGGTGGCCAAAGTATTGAAGTTTCAGCTTCAGCATCAGTCCTTCCAATGACTATCCAGGAATAATACCCTTAAGGATTGACTGATTTGATTTCCTTGCAATCCAACGGATTCTCCAGAGTATATATGGGTATGAATAAATATTTATTGTGCTTATGCTTCATCTTTTGGAGAAACAGAAGAATACTTATGAATATAACTCAAAAATGTCAATGTATTCTTTTATATGTACATGTGGGTATGAATAAATGTTTGCTATGCATATGATGCCCTCTCAAGGAGAAACAGAAAAATGCTAATGAATGTAATTTATAAAATCCAAATGTATTCACTCATATGTATATGTGTAGCACAGAAACTGTCCTCAATGCTCTGTGGTGACCTAAGTTGGAAGGAAATTTTAAAAAGAGGTTATGTTTATACACACACATGCTTGATATGCTTTGCAGTACAGCAGAAAGTAACACAACCTTATTAAGCAACTACATGTGTACATAGTGTAGGCTCCATTTACTGGAAGTTCTAGATGAAGCAAAATAATCTAAACTAATAGAACTGAGAACAGGGATTGCATGGGGGAAGGACAGTGTGGGGAAGTGTACTAAAGCGATTCTCTTGGATGATGGGGGAAAAGTGCAGTGAGCATTAGATATATAATCTTGGTGATATTACAGAAATATGTATGCAATGCAAATTCCAAACAGGGTATTACTAAGTGGCTCCATGCAATTATAAATTTACTAGATAATGTCAAATTGTCCTTCAGAAATTTGCATCACACTATGCTTTCACATCACTGCTGAAACACTCATTTTCCAATTCTTCATCCTCAATTTGGAGGAAAAATTTGGTATTTTTCAAATTTCTCATTGAACTTTGGCAATTTACATGGTGAGAAATTGTATTCCATTATTGTTTTGGTTTGCATTTCTTTTATTACCAATTAGGTTCCACATTTCTTCCTGATTTTCAATAATTTTTTTTCTGGGTAATTTTTATTTCTCTGTACCCTGGTTTACTTCACGATTCTCTTCTATTGGGCTTTTCATTTTCTTTTATTATTTTAACTTTGGACTCTGCATAAATGAGGTAAATGAGTCCTTTGTCAGCTATCTTCCAAATATTTTTCAATTGTCATTTTATAATTCCTTGTTTATTGTGTATTCAGCCATGCAGGAATTTTACTACAAAGAAAGTTATGCAAATTTTCCCTTTTAAGCTTCTGGCAAAGATCATGTAAAATAATAAATTTAAATAATTGCCCAAAACTCTAGGAAGCTAGAGGGTGTGGTTAAAAGAATCAGGAGGGGGCCAACTCTGTCTGAATTGCTCCCCATCCTCCCCTAGATGTATCAGAATGGGGCTTTGTGATATCAAGGCTCACCCAGGGACACCATTGGCTGGGGAAGTGACTTGCTGACCTCATAAAGCATAAGGTTGTGGCCCCCTAGGGAGGGGTATATTTAGGGGTGCTCAGGGGCTCTGGAGCAGACCACTGGGAGTCTTCAGAATGACTAAGGTGACTGGGAAGCCACAAGGCTCTAGAGCTGTTATGGAACATGGCCAACTCTAGATACCCAGGAGGAAAAGATGAAGACCTCCTATCAACTGAGGTCCAAAGGAAGTGTCAAAGTGAGCTGAATCCACCTAAGTGCCTAATGTCTTTCTCTGTTTGACTTATTTAGTATGATCATCTCTAGGTCCATCCATGTTGAAAACAAATATCATTATTTCATTCTTTCTTATGGCTAATATTCCATTTTATGCATAATATATGTCTTTATCCATTCACCTATCTATGGGCATTTAAGGTTGTTTCCATGTCTTTGCTACTGTACATTGTGCTACTATAAACACTGTTGTGCATATCAGTTTTCTGGTGGGAGTTTTCATCTTACTGGATATATGCTGAGTAGTGGGATTGTTGGATCATATGGTAACTGTATTTTTAGAGTTTTTAAAAAACCCTATATTGGGGAGGAAGTTGGGAGGGAGTTTCAAAAGGGAGGGTATATATGTATACCTATGACTGATTCATGTTAAGGTTTGACAGAAAACAACAAAATTCTGTAAAGCAGTTATCCTTCAATAAAAAACTAAAAATTAATTGTAAAAGAAATGTTTACTCTTTTCAATAGTGGCTGCATCAGTTTCTTGACTTTCATGTGTAGAATATTGTTAATCTTCCTGCAGTACATGATTGGCTTACATGTGTTTTTCAAAATCTGTTTTTTTTTTTTTCTTAAATCCTCTTAGGAGTGGAGTTGCCAGACCACATGGTCAGTCTCTTGTGTTCTTTACAAGGCACTTTGTAGTGACGTTTATAATGGCTCCTACCAAATATACCCCACTAGTACCATAAAGATTCCCCTTTAAAAATGTTTCTCTACCATGTCTTTGTATAATATTTGATACTTTTTCACTACTCAGAGGTGATACCTCATTAGTATAGTTTGTGTATCTCTAATAATACACTGGGCTTCCCAGCTGGCAATGTCATAAAGAATCCTCCTACAAAGGCAGGAGTCAAAGGAGATGTGATTTGGGAAGATCCCCTGGAGGAGGAAATGACAACTCACTCCAGAATTCTTGCCTGAAAAATTCCATGGACAGAAGAACTTGGTGGGCTATGGTCTCTGGGATCACAAAGAGGTGAACTCGAAAGAGTTCACAGTAATTCACTATAATGAGCATATTTCATGTGCTTTTAAAGAAATACTGAGAATTGTATTTACCTGTTGATATTTGCTTCCAGATACAGTGTGCTCTTTGACATTTTTCATTCACAGGAGACTGCTAGCAATTTTTGAAAAACAGATATCATTTAAAGCCCAGCAGCCTTGGGAATATTAAGTGATTATGTTTTGTTTTTTTTTTAAGCACTTTGAGCTGTATTTAACTGTTGATGTTTTCTTCCTGAGAGTGTCCTGGATTGTCTTTTTCACTTTTATTTATTTATTTTTTTGGATGAGTGACTCCTGTCATGTTCAAGGGTAGGTGTCATGTCGAGTCCAGCAATAGGACCTTGTGAATATCAGATGTCCATCAGTGATAGTTTTAAGGCTGCTGATACAGAGAAAACCCTCCTTGCTGCAAGGCTTTATTATTCGCTCCTCTTTTAGGATGGCCTGTTCTGCCTAAGAGTTTTTATCAGGCCTGGAAGTACATTTGAGTAGAACGAGCCAGAGGATGCCACCAAACCTGGTGTCTCCTCACTCTTGGATCTCTGAAGTAAATGTTCTTATTCTCTTTAAGTTGAAGTCAAGGATGAGTAGGTTTTACGTGTACAGATTCTTGTTCTGAGACACTGAGACTACTCTATGTATTCAGCTGTGCTTGCTTTTCCCTACATATTATTGGAAATTGTTTCATCTACCACTCTCACTGCAATAGATTTACATGGATTTTGTATTTCATATGTATCTGTGGGAAGAAATTCATACCAAGTTCCAGATGTATCCCTTCCATCCACCAAGGTGCTCAGCCACCCATAAGTTTCTTGCCAGGTTGGAGGTGCACCTCACATTTGTGTGGGTGCTCACTGCAGTGGATTTTTGTATCCCCAAAACTCCATTGTATCCCATGATGTTTCTTGAATTGCTCCTTCACTCAGTGTGATCATCTCTGGATTTACCTCTATTGCTTAATATGGCCTACTTTCAAATTTCAATCCTTGATTCAAAATTCATTCCAGACCTATATCACACTTCTTTATCCATTCCTCTGTCCAGGTACATGATATCAACTTTCATCTTTTTGATGTTCTGAATGGTGTGGCAGAATCCATTTTAGGGTGGGTGGTGTTTGAAATCTGTTCATGTCTGAAATACTCCAGGAGAGGATCTGATTGATCGTACTGTCTCCACCTCTTTATTTATTTATTTTTCTCTCATGGGGGTGCACTTTTCTAGTCATGGTCATAGTGGCTCTTACCACGTCCATCCCCCCAGTACCCTAAAGCACCCACTGTACTAATGCTACTCTACCACTGATGTCATGTCCAGCATTTGACAGTGGCCTTTTTCCATGCTCAGGCAGAGGTGATAATGTCCTCGCAGCTTAGATGTTTGTATCTCTTAGAATTCACCCTATGTGCCCATTGTCATGTGCTTTTATAAAAAACATGGAATTGTGTTTACCTCTTCATATCCTCTTCCTGTTAGCTTCTCCTGTGTTTACTTTATTAATTTTCCCCTCTGTGAGTGCGGGAAATTTATTAAGGGTGGATATCCGTTGGAGCTCAGCACCCTTGAGAACAGTGTGGCCATCAGCAAGCATAATAAGGTTGCTGTTACAGAAAATGTCCACAAGGCAGCAGCATTTTTCATTCCCTCCTCTTGTTCCTATGGTAACAGTAGCCTCGGAGGTTATTCCAGGCCTGGTTGTAAATAAGAGTAGAATGAGGCACAGGATGACACCAAAAGCTTTTGTCTCTAGCCTTTGAGGTTTGTCTTTAAGTCTACTTTATTTCTTATTTAAGACTCTTCACACCATTGTAGTCATTTTAGGGAAACATTTTCTCCTTCCTTTCCATGGATACCTGGAGGTATTCAACTGTCGTTATTATCATAGCTATCTTTTAGAATCTGTTGAGGATATGTCTCTTGATACAGGAGGTCCATGTGGATTATGAATTGCATAGGCATTTGTGGGTACAACTTTATTCCAGTCTTCACCTTTCAGCCTCTCACCCACCGATACCCTTTGCTAACTGTAATTTTGTTACCAGGAATATAAGTCCATTTCCCTTTTGTTTGGGTACTCATCTCCATCAATATGTTTTTTAATCCCCTCTGGAAGGTATACGTTGTGATTTGTCTTTAATCTGCCCTTCTTTACTTACTGTGATTCACTCTAGATTTCTGCATATCCCTGAAAATGGCATTTTTTGCATTTTCATAATGTCAGAGTCATATTTCATTGTGGCTCTATGTCCAATTTCTTTCTCTTTTCGTTTGCAGCCAATGATTCTCTTTCCTTTCATCTCCTGGGCATTGTGAATGCTGCTGAAGTGCATTTTTGTGGGGGTGGGGGTGTGGGCATGTTTTCCATGATCTGTTGGTTTCTCAAATGCTCTGGGATTGGAACCACCACATGATATCATGTGTCCCATTTTGTGATTCCAGGGCATTTTGACAGTCTTACCCATCAATGCTCTGGTCGTTTATCTACCACCAGTGGCATATAAGGGACGCTTTACTAATATTGCTCTACTCTTTCTTGTCTATAGAGTTTTGGATAATGGCCTGTTTGGTTTCTCACTAGTGCTATTGCATTGCAGTTTAATTTTTCATATCACTGATTATGAAGCAAATGAGGCACATTTCCAGAGGCTTCTTTCTAAGCATTGACCGGCATTTACCTGTTGAAGTTTCCTTCCTTATCGTGTGGTGTGTTCTTGTTTTTATTTCAGTGTGCTGCCCTTGGCCATTTTGTAAGGGTAGGTGTCATTTAGAGCCTGGTCGCCTAGTGAATAATCAGTGTCTATCAGCCTAAGGTTTATGGCTGCTGCTCCCGAAAGTGGCCACCAGGCGGCAGCATTTCTTTGGGTTCTCCTCTTGTTACTATGGTAACTGCATCTTTAGAGGTATGAGCAATTTCCGCTTGTAAATGAGAGTAGAATGAACCAGAGGAAGCTCTGCCCCCCGACCCCGAAATCTTGTGTTTCCTTCACTCTCGGTTTTCTTGTAGTTCATATTTCTTGTTTAATGAAGCTGATGTACAGAGTTGCCTTTGTTGTGGCTGTACCAATTCTTGCTCCCTTACACCAATACACACAGGCATTCAGCAGTGTTTATTTCCTCCGACCTGCTCTCAGAAAGTGTGTAGTATATCACTCTTGCTAAGTCGGTCCCTGTGGATTATGTATGTGACAGGTATTTGTGGGAATCCATGAATTTCAGCCTACCAATGTAAGCCTTCCTCTCACCCATTGCCTTTGCTAAGCATCATGGTGTTCCCAGCACTGATGGGAACCCATTTAACCTCAGTTGGTGTACTCACTGGCAGCAATATTGTCTGTCCAGTTTGAAAAGTAAATGCTATGGCACAGCTCTCATCTGCCCTTCTTCACTGACTCCGATTATCACCACACTTATCTGTACCTCTGACAATGACATTATTTCCTTGTTTCAATGCCTGAGTCATATTCCATCATGAACCCGAATTCCATTCCTTGATCCATTCATCTCTTCTCACTGTGCACTTTCTTTACATTCATCTCTGGGCACTGGGAATGCTGCTGCAGTGCATGCTCTCTTGCCTGTGGTTTTCAAAATCTGTGTATTTCTGAAGTATCTTAGGAGTGGAAAGGCCTAGTCATACTGTCCCTTTTGTTTCTGTAAAGTCACATGGACAGTGATTTTTATACTGGCTCTTCCCATTGATATGCCCTCACTAGTATAAAAGGGATCTCCCTCACTAATGTTAACCTACCATTTCTGGTCTGGACCATTTTCCATGGTGGCCTTTTCCAGTGCTCCGATTTGACATCTCGTGGCAGTTTAGATTTTGTATCTCTGATAAGAAACCCTGTTGAGTACTATTCATGGGCTTTTTACACTATTCATAGGGTTTTTGGTTTTTGAAAGCACTTTGAGTTGTATTTTCCTGGTTATGTTTACTTCCAGAGTGTGTCCCGGTTTTGTTTTGGTTTTGGCTTGTTTCTAATATTATTATTATTATGTTTGATGTGTGACCCCTGACATGTTGAAGGGTAGATGTCATGTTGAGTCCAGCGGCCTTGTGAATATCAGATGGACATCAGCAATAGTTTGAAGGCTGCGGTTACAGAGAAAAGCCTCCATGCTGCAAGGATTTTTTTTTATTCCCTCCTCTTTTAGGATGGCTACTGTTGTCTTAGTGTTTTTGTCATGCTTGGTTGTATATTAGAGTAGAATTAGCCAGAGAAGCCACCAAACCTGGTGTCTCCTCACTCTCCTTGGCTCAGCCCACCTTATCTTAACTCCCCTTAGCTTAGCTCTCCTTAGCTCAGCTCTCCTTAACTCAGCTGTCCGTAGCTCTCCTTAACTTAGCTCTCCTTAGTTTAGCTCTCCTAAGCTCAACCCTCCTAGCTGTCCTTAGTGGAGCCCTCCTTAGGATAGCTATCATTAGCTCTGCTCTCCATAACTTTCCTTAGCTCAGCTTTCCTTAGCTCAGCCCTCCTTGGTATAGCTATGATTAGCTCGACTCTCCTTAGCTTAGATTTCCTTAACACCACTCTCCTCTCATTAGCTTAGCTCTCCTTACCTCAGTTCTCCATAGTTCAACTCTCCTTAGCACAGCCCTCCTTAGGATAGCTATCATTAGCTCAGCTCTCCTTCAGTCAGTCAGTTCAGTCGCTCAGTCTTGTCCGACTCTTTGCAACCCCGTGGACTGCAGCACACTTGGCCTCTCTGTCCATCACCAACTCCTGGAGTTTACTCAAACTCGTGTTCAAGTTGGTGATGCCATCCAACCATCTCATTCTCTGTTGTCCTCTTCTCCCCCTGCTTTCAATCTTTCCCAGCATCAGGCTCTTTTCGAATGAGTCAATTCTTCCCATCAGGTGGCTAAAGTATTGGAATTTCAGCTTCACCATCAGTCCTTCCAATGAATATTCAGAACTGATTTCCTTTAGGATGGACTGGTTGGATCTCCTTGCAGTCCAAGGGATTCTCAAGTCTTCTCCAATACCACAGTTCAAAGGCATCAGTTCTTCAGCACTCAGCTTTCTTTGTAGTCCAACTCATACATCCATACATTACTACTGGAAAAACCATAGCTTTGACTACACAGATCTTTGTTGGCAAAGTGACGTCTCTGCTTTTTAATTTGCTGTCTACGTTGGTCATGACTTTTCTTCCAAGGAGTAATCATCGTTTCATTTCATGGATTTAGTCACCATCTGCAGTGATTTTGGAGCCCTAAAAATAAAATCTGTCACTGTTTCCACTGTTTCCCCATCAATTTCCCATGAAGTGATGGGACCAGATGCCATGATCTTAGTTTTCTGAATGTTGAGTCTTAAGCCAACATTTTCACGCTCCTCTTTCACTTTCATCAAGAGGCTCTTTAGTTCTTCTTCACTTTCTGCATAAGGGTGATGTCATCTGCATATCTGAGATTATTGATATTTCTCCCAGCAATCTTGATTCCAGCTTGTGCTTCATTCAGGCCAGCATTTCTCATGAGGTACTCTGCATATAAGTTAAATAAGCAGGGTGACAATATACAGCCTCGACGTACTCCTTTCCCTATTTGGAACCAGTCTGTTCCATGTCCAGTTTTAACTGTTGCTTCCTAACCTGCATATAGATTTCTCAAGAGGAAGGTCAGGTGGTCTGGTATTCCCATCTCTTGAAGAATTTCCCAAAGTTTGTTGTGATCCACTCAAAGTCTTTGGCACAGTCAATAAAGCAGAATTAGATGTTTTTCTGGAACTCTCTTGCTTTTTGATGATCAAAAAGATGTTCCAATTTGATCTCTGGTTCCTCTGCCTTTTCTAAATCCAGACTGAACATCTGGAATTTCATGGTTCACATACTGTTGAAGCCTGGCTTGGAGAATTTTGAGCACTGTTTTACTAGTGTGTGAGATGCGTGCAATTGTGCAGTAGTTTGAGCATTCCTTGACATTACCTTTCTTAGGGATTGGAATGAAAACTGAACTTTGCCAGTCCTGTGGCCACTGCTGAGTTTTCCAAATTTGCTGGCATATTGAGAGCAGCACTTTCACAGCAACATCTTTTAGGATTTGAAATAGCTCAGCTGAAAGATCCCCAATCCTTACCATCTGAGGACCCCAGTTCCTTCAGCCCTTGTGACCCAGATCTCCTCAAGTCAAGTGACTTGTCCCTTAGACATAGATCCCACGTTATGCCCAGATTTTTCTGAGTCCCCAGACAGAGATCCTCAAAACCCTTCTTGGAGAAATATTCCCTCTCCTGCACTGGAACAGAGCCCTGTTTTCAGCCTGACCCCAGTCTAGAAGTTACAGCCTTCCAGGTCTCCTCTAGACTCCCTCCGTCACCCACAGACACATCCCTCCCAGTGCCTTTCCTCAGAGCAGCCAAACTGTAGAACAAAAGAAACCAAATCTAATTCACATTAGGCTGGTCTGTCATAGCTGGTCAGGATCCGTCCTTCCCACCAATACCCTCACCCTGACTTTCCCCTCACCTTCCTGCCCTGGACACTCCACCCAAGGAAGACAGACCAGGCTCTGGACAGTGGTCTGGGCTTTCTCAGCACCTTCTTCTTCCACAGGCACCTTGACCCTGATGCAGTCCCATGACCGTGAGCAGGTCTCCAGAGGAGAGTACTGGGGGAGATGCTGGGAGAACAGAGTGGAAGCCCACAGTGAGAGGCAGAGGCAGCAAAGTCCACCTCTACACCAGCTCTACAGGAAGGATATGGAGCTGGTCCCTGAAAGACCACAGACTGCTTGCTTGGACAGTTGAGTGAACTTCTCTGTGAACGTACACAGGATGGGAATGCCTGGTCCTGTCTGAGATGGTGGGGTGGAGTGGGACAAACCAGGATACTAGCATTGCCAACTGCTCTGTGTCCAGGGAGAGTTAGGAAAATGCTCAGTGTTTGCTCAGTTAAGCAGGACACAGTCAGGAAGAGAAGTCTTCATCCCTGTCTCACAGAGACCATCCAGCAGCTTCAGGCTACTCCCTGCACAAAAGGTGGAGGAGAAGGCCCAGCTCTAAGGTCTGACTTATATTAGTAAACACTGATGAAATCTATTATTTTCCTTAGGCCAAAGATGCTTTCAAAGACATTTCCATATACTTCTCCAAGGAAGAATGGGCAGAGATGGCAGAATGGGGAAACATCTGATATAGGAATGTGAAAAGGAACTACGAAGTGCTGATTGCTATAGGTAACAGGAAGTGCTGGGTGCCTGTGAGCCTGGGAAACATGAAACAGGTCTTCACCCTCAGTGTTCACTTGGCCCGCTCTTAGGTGGCTTCATCTGCTCACAGTTCCCTTTTGTGTGGAGACTAACCTGGAGGAAATGTTTATAGTTCTGTACCAAAGGGAGTTTGACCCTGCAGTGCAGAGCAAACCTCTTGCCTTGTCCTACATTCTCCCAGCCCATCTACCAATTTCCCTGACTTTGTGACACTTCCCATTGCTTCTGTGTTCTGTGCCTCCTTCTTAGTACAAGTATTTTGCTTCTTTCCAGGTCTCTGAGCCCCTCAACCAGCTTTCATGCATCACCGTAGGCAGGTCATCAAACCCCAGGTAAATGACACTGAGGATTCTGATGAAGAATGGACACCAAGGCAGCAAGGTGAGGGGCCAGGATGATTTAAAAGTGTCTTCCTGAAACCAGCCTGGGCTTAGGTCTCAACTGCATCTCAGACCATTAGCAAAGAAAACATAATTTCCAGCATTCTGAAGTAGTTGTGGCCGAATATTGACATCAGCCTGAATGAAGGTGAAAGTATAGGTTTTCCAGTGTAATTCTCAAAAGTTTTATGTTTAAAATTTATCATTCTTTTTAAAAAGAATTATTTTTGCTAAACATTGTTAATGAAAGGCAATTAAAGAAATCTTAGACTATAAATTCACCAAAGAGATTCATAATACTAATCTCATAATAATTCAGTTATTGGATTAAATCTCTTAGAAGAGGAAATTATTAACATATTATGATAAGATACATTATGTATGTATGTATATAAAATAACACCACATGATCTTCTTACCCTAAGGTGAAACTAATTCTTTGTTTCGATTCTGGGAAAGGACTTGAGAGAACTATTTATTCTCCCTGATCTTTCCCACATTTCACTGACAAGAGACAGCATCAGGTAAATAAAAATGAAGTACACTCATTATAAAATAGAAGTGAGCAGCTCTCTTTCTCTTCTGCTGCTCAAAGAGTTTAGAAGAGGTAATCTGCCTAGACTGGAGAAAACAATTTAGATCATTCTATGATTCTCCATCTATGGATTTCTGTTCTCCCAGATTTTTAAAAATTATTTATTTAATTTTGGTTGCACTGGGTCTTCGCTGCTGCTGTGCAGGGGCTTTCTCTGGTTGCAAGACTGGCTTCTCATTGCAGAGCACATGCAGGCTCAGTAGTTTGTGACACACAGGCTTAGTTGCCCCACAGAAAGTGGAATCTTCCTGGACCAGCGATCGAACCTGTGTCCTCTGCATCGGCAGGCAGATTCTCATTCACTGTGCCACCAGGGAATTCCATCTGTTCCCTTAGGTTATTAAAACTAGTGTAAGAGACATCAAAACCATAGGTTTTGACATGAAGAGAGATACTTCATAGGGAGCACATACGCCATGGTTCACCATACCCCTACAGAACTTTATTGACCTTCTTAACAATTTCTGAGTGTAGGGTACACTCTTGCTAACTGTGTACACATTGCTCTAGAGCAAGTCTGTAGAAAATTTTCATCGTGCATGATTGAAGCCCTATACCCATTGAGCAACAATTCTCCAATTCTTCCTCCTCACAGACTTGGCAACCAGAATTATATTTTCTGTTTCCATGGATTTGATTACTGTAGATACCTCATAAAAGTGGAATCATGCAATATTTGTCATTTTTTGATGGGTTCATTTCACTTAGCATAATATCATCAAGGCCCATCCTTGATGTAGCATATGACAAAATTCTTTTTTAGGGCTTCAAAACTTTCCATTGTGTGCATGTGTATATAATATATATAAGGTATATATAATCTTTATCTGTTTATCCACCAATGAACATTTAGACTGCTTTTACATCTTGCCAACTGGGAATAATGCTGCAATGACCATAGATGTGCACACTATTTATTCAAGATCTCACTTTCAATTTTTATGGAAATATACTCTAGAGTTGGATTGCTAGATCATACAGCAGTTCCAATTTTCTGAGGAAACTCCATACTGTTTTCTATAAAGGTTGCAACATTTTACATTTCCAACAAAAGTGTATAAGGGTTCCAATTTCTCCATATCCTTACCAACCTTGCTATTGTCTTTTTATTCATATTGGCCATCACAGAAGGTATGAGATAATTTATGGTGTGGTTTAAATTTGTATTTCCCTATTGATTAGTAATATTGAGCATCTTTTCATATGTTTGTTGGCCATTTGTGTATCTTCTTTGGAGAAATGTCTGTTCAGTTCCTTCTCCCACTGGGTTAGTCAGCTCAGGCTGCCATAACAAAACAGACTGCATGGCTTAAACCACAGAATTTGTTTTCTTCCAATGCTGGAGCATGGAAGTTTGATATCAGGGTGCCATCATGGTCAATCTGGTTCTTTTCCTGGCTTATAGGTAGCCTTCATATTGGTGTATGCTTATCAACCTCTTATCAGATACATATTGTACAAACATTTTCTGCCGTCCTGTAGGTGGTCTGTTCACTCCTTTCCTTTGTTTCACTCTGTTCCTCTTGTTTCACTCTGTGTCTTTGGCTGCACAGAGGTTTTAAGGTTAATGTAGTCTCATTTGTCTATTTTTACTTTGTTACTACTTGTGCACTTGGTATCAGATCTAAGGAATCGTTGCTGATTCAGTGTCATGAAGCTTCACCCTTATTTTCTTCTAAGAGTCTTATCAAGTCTTACATTTAGGTCTTTAATCCATTCTGAATTGATTTTTCTTCATGATGTAAAATCTTCGTTATTTTGCATATGGATAGTTTGTTTCCCCAGGACCATTCATTACAGGGATTAAACTTTCCCTGATGTCTTGACACCTTTGATGAAGATCATTAGACCATGTATCCAAGAGTTTACTTCTGGCTGTCTATTCTGTTCCACTGATTGGTATGTCTGTCTTTATGCCAGTGGGCTTCCTCAGTGGCTCAGCAGGTGAAGAATCTGCCTTCAATGCAGGAGACACAGGAGATGTGGGTTCAATCCATGGGTTAAGAAGATCCCCTGGAGAAGGAAATGGCAACCCCCTCCAGTATTCTTGCCTGAGAAATCCCCTGGACAGAGGAGCCTGGTGGGCTACAGTCCAAAAGGTTGCAAGGAGTCAACACGACTGAGTGACTAAGCATGCACTTTATGCCGAAACTACACTCTTTTGGTTACTGTACCTTTGTAATATGTTCTGAAATCAGAAGCCTCCAGCTTTGCTGTTCTTTCTAAGTTTGTTTTGCCTATTTGGGGTTCTCTGAGATTCCGTATTAACTGTAGGATGGATTTTCTATATCTGAAAAAAATTCCATTTGGATTTTAATAGGAATTGCATTGAATCTTTAAATTGCTTTGGGTAGTATGAACAGCTTAATAATATTGTCTCCAAATCCATAAACATGAGACACCTTTCTATTTACTTGTGTCAGATTCCTTTCAGTAATACTTTGTAGTTTTCAATGTATAAGTCTTTTATCTCCAGAAGGTCACTCCCAATTATTTCATTCTTTTTGATACTATTATAAATAAGGTTATCGGGGTTTCTCTGGTGGTCCAGTGGCTCAGACTCCACAGTCCCCATGCAGAGAACTTGGGTTTAATCCCTGGTCTGGGAACTAGATCCCACATGCTGCAACAAAGACCTGGCACAAATAAATAAACAAAAATAATTTTTTAAAAAATTTAAACTTAGCTCCTGACTATAGCTTTAAAAAATAAAAAATAAATAGGATTATTTTCTTATTTTCCTTTTTGGAATGGTCATTGTTCATGCATGGAAAGATATTTGCATGTTGATTTTGTATTGTGCAACTTTCTGTGCAGGTTTTGTGTGTGTGTGTGTGTGTGGAATTGTAAAGATTTTCTGCACATAAAATCATGCCCTCTGTGAACAGACATAATTTTACTTCTTTCTTTCCAAATGGAAGCCTTTGGTTTCCTTTTCTAATCTAATGCCCTGGCTAGGACTTCTAATATTATGTTGAATAGAAGTGTTGAGAATGGGCATCCTTGCCTTTTTTTTCTTGATCTTAGAAGTTTTCAGCTTTTCACTGATGACTATGATGTTAGAGATAGACTTTTCATATATGACCTTTATTATATTGCAGTCATTTCCTTCTGTTTCTACTTTGTTGAGTATTTTTGTCATGAAAGGCTAGTAAATTTGTTAGATACTTTATGGACATAAGATGAAGCACAGATGAAGTTTCATATTTTTTTTTTTTAATTTTGAGAAAATTATGTAATGCTCCCATTGGAAGCATAGGAGTTGATGATACAGAAATCACTTTCCATTCCTCCTTTGGTAATCCTTGTCCTTGTCACTCTCTGGCTCAGAATCCTGTGTCCTTAATTAGAATGTCCAGCCAAAACACTGATTCTCATCATTTTTTAGGTAACCGTTCTTGGATGGCCTTCAGAGTGGAGCACAGCAAACACCAGAAGGTGAGTATTTCCCAAATCCTGTTGACAAAAATCCTCCTCATGGATCCAGTCACAGGTGAGAATAGGAGAAAACACAGAGATCCTGGAGACTGCTGCCTTCCTGTCCTGAATCTTTAGCACAATGTCTGATATCATCACCATCTTTATAGTTAGTAAGAACAGCAATGATATTAGGCTGTTCTATTGTTACATTATTTTCACAATATTTCAGACTTTAAGTATTTTATGTGAATAAACTTACTTAAAAATTAAAACAATCCTACAGTACCTCTAAGTAGGTATATAGCTATCACCATTATAGATCAAGAAATTGAGGTAAAAAAAATGTTTAATTATGTATCACTGGTAGTGCAATCTAATCCAAAGCACCTTCTCCTAACTGGTTGAAACTTCCACAGTTCTATAAAGTTTATTCATATATCTTATTGATACATCTTTATATCATTCATCTGAGAGATGTTTTCAACCTCAGTTCTTTTGTGCTGTGCTAGTGAGGGATATGCTAAGACATCTGACTAAGGGAAGCTTAAGGACATGCTGGGCAGTTTGTAGAGTGGACAGTCCAAGATGAAGAAGCTTAAGGACATGCTGGACAGTTTGTAGAGTGGATGGTCCAAGATAAAGAAGGTGACATGATCCCTACCTCACAGCCTCCCACTCCAATAAGAGGAAGCAACTCGCAGCCCTGACAAGCCTCAAGTTTATGACTAAAAACAACAAATAAGAAAATAACTGAAGGACTTCACATAGGTTACCTGCTTTTGAGTAGAAACTCATCATCTGGACATGATTTCAAATGCTCATTCTTGTAGGAGGAAGTAACAAGTCCTTCCTCTGAGCTCTGATTAGACAACTCTCCTGTTTGGAATCATTTGTTTAGCCTGCCCCTGTGTTGTGAGCTTTGAGAGCCTAGCCCATACCCATTAATTCTCAGAAGTCCAGGCCCAGCTCAAAGCCCCTGAGGGCCCCCTGAATGTTTTGTGAATGAGTGACTCCACATTTAAACATTCATCTAGGAATAAGAAGGTCAAGGAATGCTGAAGATAGTATTTAGTACAGTTTTAGTATATATTTATATATTCATTTAATTAATTATTAAATTATATTATTTAATTATTAAATTAATTATAAATTAATTATTTAAATTATAATAGTTAATTATTAAAATTAACAAATAAGTAATATTAACTTTAAAATAATGTGACTATAATTAAAAATAATTCATTATACACTATAATATATAATATACTTAATTATAAGTATACTTAATTAATATTAATTATAATTAATATAATCAATTATAATTAATAACCACTAATTATTAAATTATATTGTTAATTACATTTATTAATATTTAATATATTACATATGTTTATATATTTTATATATTTATATTTAGTATATATTCAATATAGAGGCAGTTGAGGGGATATATTGATGGGAAGGACGTAGGCTCAAATTCATACTGTATTAATTAGCTCACACAATGATTTGTTGAATGTTATTACATTTCATGTTCACTATAACATTAAGAATTAGAGTATATACCAATTTATGGATCAGAAAACTGAGGAGAACCAACTAGTCATAAAGCCTTGTTCAAGCAGATTTGATGAGGCCAGCTACTTTAATTCCGAACATTGTCTCTAAGAGGACATGGCAACCTGCAACTTTCAGCTCATTTTCTTTATTGTCTAAATGAGTTTCTGCCGATTGTCTTTTCTCAATCTCACTGCTTTGTCACCTTATTTTCCAGATGTGTTTTGTTCCCTCTGTAATTATCCATATTTCCTGTTCCATCAATGCTCCACTATTTAATAGAAAATCCACCAGAGTTCTCTATAAACCCTTATCTCCAGCTATTCTCCCTGCCTTGCTCTTACTTTTATGCAGAAAGTTGAAGGGAAAGAACCTTAAGATATGAATTCTAGTTTTGATTCACTGTCCACTTAGGTCCTTGTTTTATACTCCAGTGTTCAGACCACACCCTCCACCAGCAATTTCCAAGAATTGTCAAAGTATTAACTAAAGTCATGCATGTGAAAACACTTCATAAAGTCCTAAAGAACTAAAGAAATGCATGTTGTCTTTTACTCACACAGAAGGCAATGTCCAGAGGACCATTAAGTAAGGTTTCTAGTTTGAAAGAATTGCCGGGAGCAGCAAAATTGCTGAAATGAGTGGCTCCAAGCAGGCTCAGAAACCAGTACCCCCTCCCAGAAAAGCAAGGACCCCTGGACAGCACCCCAGACAAAAAGTTGGTAAGAGAAAATTTGGGGAGTTCCTCTAATTAGTTCCTCTAATCCCTGTAGAAAAGCTAATAAGTATGGCCTAGGTGTGTGGCATGGACTTTGGGTAGGCGTGGGTTTAAGCTGGACTGATCTGAGACATGAAGTTAGCACTGGGGCCTTGGGAAAATCTTATACATTTTCTGAGGTCCTGATTGCTTCTCTGTAAAGTGAAGATAAGGATACATAACTCATACAGTGTTTGAAAGCATTATATTAAATGCAAAAGTGCTGACACCTACAAGTATTTCAATAAATCCAGTTGTGATAATAGGGACCATACTGTGTTAGTGTTTATACCCAGACCTCTGCTTAATCCCTCATATGTCATATGCCCTTAACGTTTATTTTCTGAGTAGATGTTTCAGTGAACTATGTTCTAAGTAAGAAGGTTGGGGAATTAAACCTACTAACAGGAATTGCAGGAAGCTAACACTGAACTGGGCAGCTGTGGTCAGTGTGGAGCCTCAGTTTCCTGAACTAGTTATTAAAGACAGAACAAACAAAGTATAAAGAAGGGACTTCCTGGTGGTTAAGTGGTTAAGACTCCATGCTTCCACTGCAGGAGGTGTGGGTTCCATTCCTGGTCAGGGAACTAAGATCCCACAAGCCATGCAGTGTGGCCAATAAATAAATAATGTAAAACTGAAAACATAAAAATACAAAAGTAAAAGTTTGAAAAATAAATGTGAAAAAAGTTTTAACAAAGTGTATAGATGGACAAGTACGAGATCTCACACTTTCTGATAAAACAAGTACTAACTCTCCAGACCCCACCAGCCTTGCTTTGCTTCTGTTCTCCACTGTAGAACTCAGAGGAAAGGAGACTGGAGTAAAGAGGTACAGTCGACAAAAAAGGGACATGTGTACCAAGAGGTCAGCGAGCCCCAGGATGACAACTACCTCTGTGAGTGACCCCGGTGGG
The DNA here is from genome assembly GCF_023699985.2 of Odocoileus virginianus. Lineage (NCBI taxonomy): Eukaryota > Metazoa > Chordata > Mammalia > Artiodactyla > Cervidae > Odocoileus > Odocoileus virginianus. The sequence goes on along the minus strand of NW_027224312.1, from coordinate 30,348 downwards.
CCACTCACAGAGAAGGGGTTATGAGGGCTTGGTACAATAACCTCACCTCACCAATCATCCCCTTCCTCTTTGATTGCAGGTACAGGAAAGAGGCCAAATGATGTGAGTACCACAGGTCATTCAGAAGGGCTTTACGACCAGCAACATATCAAATATATACTGGGTGTGATGTCATACAGTCATTGTGATATCATAAATACAGTGACTGTGATGACAAAGATACAGTGGATGCGATGTTATAAACGGTGAGTATAATGTCATGAATAGAGTGGAAGCCATGTAATAATTATTGTGGTTTGATGCCATAAAAACTGGATGTGATGCTTGTAAAGTTCATACATTTTAATAAATATGCACAGTGTGATGTCACATATACAGAGGGTGTGATATTATTAATAACTTGGGTGTGATGACACAGATAGAGTGGATGTGATGTCATATACAGTGGGTATGATGTCATCATACAGTGGTTGTGATGTCATAAACACTGAGGAATGATGCCATAAATTGTGGATGTGATGTGCTTTATAGTGCATATGATGTCATACATACACAGTTGATGTCTTACATACTTGGTGTGATGTCATCAATACAGTGGGTGTGATGAGACAGATACAGTGAAGACAATGTCAGATATAGTGGGTCAGATGTGAGATATAGAGGTTTGATATCATAACTGGTGTGATATAAATAGATATCATACATAAAATGGGGGTTATATGATCGATAATCTCGGAGTGATGACACACATAGAGTGGAGGTTTTGCCAGGTATAATGGGTATGATAAGAGATAGAGTAGTTTGATGTCATGAATAGAGTGTTTTGATGTCATAAAGCATGGGTGTGATGTCGTATATAGTGCATATTGTGCCATACATATAGTATGTGTGATGTCCTACATTCAGTGTGTGTTTTATCATCGATACAGTGGGTGTGATCACACAGATATAGATATGGATGGTATGATGTCAGATATAGTGGTTGTATTGTCTTAACACAGAGTGTTTGATATCAAGTATAGTGGATATGAATTCACAAACACAGTGGGTGTGATGTTACAGATAAAGTGGCTGTGATGTCACAGGTATAGGGATGAGATGTCATTCACCGTGGACGTAATGTCATATATAGGAGATCTGATGTCATGAATGCAGTGGTTGTGATGTCATAAATACTGAGCATTGATGTCATAAATTGTGAATGTGATTTCTTGTAGAATGTGTATGATGTCATACGTATGCCAAGTGTGATGACTTCCATACTTGTTGTGATGTCATCGATACAGCGGGTGTGACGACACTGATACAGTGGGTGTGATGTCAAATATAGTGGGTGTGATGTCAGGAATAGCCGTTGTGTTGTCATGAAAGCAGTGTGTGTGATATCATATATATTGGATATGATGTCATAAATATACTGGGTGTGATGTCATACATTTAGGTGTCTGATGTCATAAAGAGTTCATGTGATGTCATGCATACTGAATATGATGTCCTACATAGAGTGTGTGTGATGTCATACAGAGAGTGTGTGTGGTATAATTGATACACTGGGTTTGATGACACAGATACAATGGATGCAGTGTCAGATATAGTGGGTGAGATGGCAGATATAACGTTTGTGTTGTCTTGTGTGTGTGTCATATATAGTGTGTGTGATGTCATGAATGCAGTGGATGTAATGTGATGACTACAATGGTGTGAGTTCATAAAGAGTGGATGTGACGATATGTATAGTGCATAAGATGTCATACATAAAGTGGGTGTGATGTCATACAAACAGTTGGTCAGAGGTCATCAATAGAGTGGATGCAATGTCAGATGCAATATAGTGGGAGTGATGTCATGAGTACAGTGCATTTGCTGTCAAAAGAAATGTGGTGTGATCTCATAAAATGTGGATGTGATGCCTTATAGAGTGTATATGATGTTAAACATATAGTTGGTGTGATGTCATACATACATACAGAAGGTGAGATATCATCGAAAGAGTGGGTGTGATGTCACAGAAACTGTGGATACGATGTCAAATATAGTGGGTGTGATGTCATAAAAATGGTGGTTTGATCTCATAAAGTGATGTGATGTCTTGGAGAGTGCAAAAGATGCCAGACATATGCCGGGTGTGATGTCATACAGAGAGTGGGTGTGATGTTGTCAACACAGTGGGTGAGATGATAAAGATTAGTGGCTTTGATGTCACATGTATAGTGTATATGCTGCCCTACATACCAGATGTGGTTTCATATACAGAGTTTGTGATGTCATAAGTACAGAAGTGTGATGACATAAGCAGTGGATGTGATGTTATATATAGTGCATATGATGTCACACATAGACTGGGTGTGATGTCATACAAAAGTGGATGTGATATCAGCGGAGAGATTGTGATGACAAAGAGTGCTTCCTATGTCTGACACAGTGGGTGTGATGTTATGCCTGAAGTGGATGTGACATCATAAATACTGTGGTTTGGTGTGATAGAGTGGATGTGATGTCATCTGCAGTGCAAATGATGTCATATATGCCGAGTGTGGTGTCATCAACACACAGTGTTGTGATGTCATATATAATGGATGTGATGTCACACATATAATGGATGTGATATCATAGGTAGAGTGGCTATGATATCATTGACAGAGTGGGTGTGATGACACAGATACAGTGGACGTGAGGTCAGATATAGTGGACTTGATGTCATACATAAAGTGGTGTGATGTCATAAAGAGTGATTGTGATGTCATATGTATTACATATGATTTCAGACAAATTGTGGAGGTGATGTCATACAAACACTGGGTTTGATAAAATTGATACATTGGGTGTGATGACAGACATAATGGCTGAGAAGTTACACAATGATTGTGCTGTCATAACACTGTTTGTGATGCCATAAAAAGTGGATATGTCATAAACATAGAGGGTGTGATGTCATAGATACAGTCATTGTGTGATGTCACACATATAGTGAAAGTGATATCATACACAGTAGATGACATGTCATATGTAGTGCATGTGATGTCATGAGTAGAGTGCATGTGATGTCATAAATATTAAGGATTGTTGTCATAAAGTGTGGATATGATGTCATGTATAGTGCATATGATGGCATACATATGCCCCCTGTGATGTCTGACATAGTTGTTGTGATGTCTACGACAGAGTGGGTGTGATGACATATACAGTGGATGTGATGGCAGATAGAATGGGTTTCAAGACAGATATAGAGCTTGTGTTGTCATACACACAGTGTGGGTGAGATCATATACAGTGGTATGATGTCATAAACAGAGTGGGTGCCATGACAGACAAACAATTGTATGATGACATCGAGTGGATTTGATGTCATATAAAGTGCCTCTAGTGTCATACATGCAGTGGGTGTGATTTCATACAGACATAGGCTGTGATATCATCAATCAAGTGGGTGTGATGACACAGATACCGTGGGTGTGATGTCAGATACAGTGGTTGCGTTGTCATTCATACAGCAAGTGTGATGTCATATATACTGAGTATGATGTCAGAAACATAGTTGGTGTCTTGTCATAGATACAGTGGCTGTGATGTCCCAAGTAGAGTGGATGCGATGTCATATACAGTGGGTATGATATCATGATTAGAGTGGATGTGATGTCATGAACAGAGTCTTGTGATGTCATAAACAGTGGATGTGATGTCATATAGAATTCAGATGAGTCATACATATAGTGCATTTGATGTAACAGATATAGTAGGTGTGGTGTAATCAATACACTGTAAATAACGAAGCAGCTTCAGTTGATGCGATGTCAGATATACTGGGCATGATGACATGAATATCTGGTTGTGATGTCATAGAGTGGTGTGATATCAAAAACAGTGGATGTGATGTCATGTAGAGATTGTATGCTGTCACACGTATGCCAAGTGTGATGACATCCATACTTGCTGTGATGTCATCAATACAATGGGTGTGACGACACAGATTCAGGGCCCGTGATGTCAAATAGAGTGGATGTGATGTTATGAATAGAGTGGATGTGATGCAATGAATACAGACTTTTGATGTCATAAAGAGTGGGTGTGATGTCACATTGAATTCATATGATGTCATACATATAGTGGTTTTGAAGTCACACATAGAGTAGGTGTGGTCTAAGTAGTACACTGTGAGTAATGACGCAGCTTCTGTGGATGCAATGTCAGATATACTGGGTTAATGACATGAGAACAGTGGGTGTGATGTCATAGAGTGGTGTGATATCATACAGAGTGGATGTGATGTCATATGTAGTTCATAAGATGTCATAGACTTTGTGGCTGTGGTATCATACATACAATGGGGGTTATATGATCGATAATCTGTGTGTGATGACACAGGTACAGTGGATGTGCTGTCAGATATAAAGGGTGTGATGTGAGATAAAGAAGATTTGATGTCATGAATAGAGTGATTTGATGTCATAAAGCATGGGTGTGATGTCGTATATAGTGCATATTGTTCGATACATATAGTATGTGTGGTGTCCTACATACAGTGTGTGTTATATCATTGATAGAGTGGGTGTCATCACACTGATACAGATTATGGAGGTTATGCTGTCAGATAGAGTGGTTGTATTGTCTTTACACGGTGTGTTTCATGTCAAATATAGTGGATATGAATTCACAAACATAGTGGGTGTGATGTTACAGATATAGTGGCTGTGATGTCAGAGGTACAGGGGATGAGATGTCATAAACCGTGGATATGATGTCACATATAGGAGATCTGATGTCATGAATGCAGTGGTTGTGATGTCATAAATACTGAGCATTGATGTCATAAAGTGTGAATGTGATGTCATGTAGAGTGTGTATGATGTCATACGTATGCCAAGTGTGATGACTTCCATACTTGTTGTGATGTCATCGATACAGCGGGTGTGACGACACTGATACAGTGGGTGTGATGTCAAATATAGTGGGTGTGATGTCAGGTATAGTCGTTGTGTTGTCATGAAAGCATTATGGGTGATACCGTATATATTGGATATGATGTCATAAATATACTTTTTGTGATGTCATACATATAGGGTTCTGATGTCATAGAGTTCATGCCATGTCATGCATACTGAATATGATGTCATACATAGTGTGTGTGATGTGATCCAGAGAGTGGTGTAATTGATACACTGGGTTTGAAGACACAGATACAATGGATGCAGTGTCAGATATAGTGGGTGAGATGGCAGATAAAACATCGTGTTGTCTTGTGTGTGATGTCATATATAGTTTGTGTGATGTCACGACGACAGTGGATGTAATGTGATGACTACAATGGTGTGAAATCATAAAGAGTGGATGTGACGTTATGTATAGTGCATAAGATGCCATACATAAACTGGGTGTGATGTCATATATACAGTTGTCAGAGATCATCAATAGAGTGGTTGTGATGACACAGGTACAGTGGATGCAATGTCAGATAGTGGGAGTGATATCATGAGTACAGTGCATGCGCTGTCATAAGTAATGTGGTGTGATCTCATAAAATGTGGATGTGATGCCTTATAGAGTATATATGATGTTATACATACAGTCGGTGTGATGTCATACATACAAAAGGTGTGATACCATGGAAACAGTGGATGTGATAACACAGATAGAGTGGCTGTTTGTGACAAATATTGTGAATGTGATGTCATTTACAATGCATATGATGTGGGCATATATAGAAGATGAGATCTCATAAATACAGTTGGTATGATATCATCAATACTGTGGATGTGATGACACATATACAGTGGATATGATGTCAAATATAGTGGGTGTGATGTCATGAAAACGGTGGTTTGATGTCATAAAGTGAGGATGTGATGTCTTGTATAGTGCAAAGATGCCATACATATGCAGAATGTGATGTCATACAAAGAGTAGGTGTGATGTTGTCAATACAGTGGGTGTGATGACACAGAGTATTTGCTGTGATGTCGCATGTGTAGTGTACGGAGTGTGATGTTATACAAGGAGTTTGTGTGATGTTGTCTGTACACAGGCTATGATGTCACATGTATAGGGTATATATTGCCCTACATACTGGATGTGGTTTCATACATAGAAGTTGTGACGTCATAAGTACAGTAGTGTGAAGACTTAAGGAGTAGATGTGATGTTATATAGAGTGCATATGATGTCACACATATAGTGGGTGTGATGTCATACAAAAGTGGGTGTGATATCAGTGGAGAGGTTGTGATGACAAAGATACAGTGGGTGCGATGTCATGCCTGAAGTGGATGTGACATCAAAAATACTGTGGTTTGCTTGTGAGCAGAGTGATGTGATGTCATCTGTAGTGCAAATGATGTCATACATATGCCGAGGGTGGTGTCATCAACACACACTGTGGTGATGTCACACATAGTGGGTATGATGTCATAAATAGAGTGGATAGGACGTCACACGCATACTGGATGTGATATCATACATGCATACTGGCTGAGATATAATCGACAGAGTGGGTGTGATGACACAGATACAGTCGACGTGAGGTCAGATATAGTGGGTTGAGATGTCAGGTATCGTCGTTGTGTTGTCATGAAAGCAGTATGGGTTGTATCATACATATAGAATATGACGCCATAAATATACTGGGTGTGAAATCATAGATACATTGTGTGATTTAAAACACATAGTGAATGTGATATCATACACAGTAGATGACATGTCATATGTAGTGCGTGTGATGTCATGAGTAGAGTGCATGTGATGTCATAAATATTAAGGATTGTTGTCATAAAGTGTGGATATGTTGTCCTGTATAGTGCATATGATGGCATACATGTGTCACCTGTGATGTCTTACATAGTGGGGGTGATGTCTTCGAAAGAGTGAGCGTCGTGACAAATACAGTGGGTGTGATGGCAGATAGAATGGTCTTCAAGTCAGATATAGAGCTTGTGTTGTAGTGGATATGATGTCGTAAACATAGTGGGTGATATGACATAAAAACAATGGTATGATGTCATCAAGCGTTGATGTGATGTCATATACAATGCCTCTGGAGTCATACATGCAGTGGGTGTGATTTCATACATACACAGGGAGTGATATCGTCAATCAAGTGAGTGTGATTACACAGATACAGGTGGTGTGATGTCAGATGCAGTGGCTGTGTTGTCATTGAGAAACCATGTGAGATGTCATATATACTGAGTTTGATATCATAAACATAGTTGGTGTCTTGTCATAGATACGGTGGCTGTGATGTCACAAGTAGTGTGGCTGTGATGTCCCAAGTAGAGTGGAAATGATGTCATATACAGTGGGTGTGATATCACGAATACAGTGGATGTGATGTGATGAACAGAGTCTTGTGATGTCATAAAGAGTGGATGTGATGTGACATAGAATTCATATGAGTCACATATATAGAGGGTTTGATGTCACAGATATAGTAGGTGTGGTATAATCAATACACTGTAAATAACGAAGCAGATTCAGTTGAGGCGATGTGAGATATACTGGGTCTGATGACATGAACGTTGTGGTTGTGATCTCATAGAGTGGTGTGTTATCATAAACAGTGGATGTGATGTCATGTAGAGTTTGTATGCTGTCACACGTATACCAAATGTGATGACATTCATACTTGCTGTGATGTCATCGATACAATGGGTGTGACAACACAGATTCAGTGCCTGTGGTGTCAAATAGAGTGGGTGTGATGTCATGAGTAGAGTGGATTTGATGTGAGGAATACAGTCTTTTGATGTCATAAAGTCTGGGTGTGATGTCATATAGAATTCATATGATGTCATACATATAGTGGGCTTGATGTCACATATAGAGTAGGTGTGGTATAAGCAATACACTGTGAGTAATGACGCAGCTCCAGTGGATGCGATGACAGATATACTGGTTGTGATGACATGAATACAGTCGGTGTGATGTCATAGAGTGGTGTGATATCATAAAGAGTGGAGGTGATGTCATATGTAGTTCATGAAATGTCATACATATTTTGGCTGTGATATCATACATACAATGTGGGTGATATGATCGATAATCTGGGTGTGATGACACAGATACAGTGGATGTGCTGTCAGATATATTGGGTGTGATGTGAGATACAGTTGCTTTGATGTCATGAATAGAGTGTTGTGATGTCATAAAGCATGGTGTGAAGGCCTATAGGGTGCATATTGTGCCATACATGTAGTCTGTGTGATATCCTACATACAGTGTGTGTTACATCATCAATAGAGTGGGTGTGATCGCACAGATACAGATAAGGAGGGGGCGAGTCGATAAGTGGTTTTTTGTCTATCACAGGGTTTGATATCAAATATCATGATATGAATTCACAAATGAGTGGGTGTGATGTTACAGAGATATTGGCGTGAGTCACAGATATGCATGAATTTCAACCCCGTTTGATGCAAAATATGGGAAGCTGACGTCATGAATGCAGTGGTTTGAGCCCAAAATACGGGTCCACTGATGTCATAAAGTCTGAATTGATATCATGCAAGTGGTAGTTTCATACGTATGCCAATGGACGATTTTCATACTTTTTGTGAGGTCCCGATACAGCGGGTGTAACGACAAAGATACAGTGGGGAATGTCAAATACAGTGGGGGAATATCAGTATAGTCGTTTTTTGTCAAAAGCATTTTGGGTGATACCTATATAATTTTGGAAAAGTTCATAAATAACTTTTTGGTGATTAATACTATACTGTGTGATATCATAAAGATTCATGTGATTCACTACTGAATATGATGTCATACATAGATTTGGTTTAAATTTATACATAAAGTGTGGGTTAATTGATACCGGTTTGTTACCAAATACCTGATGTATGTCAAATAGTGGTGAATGGCAGATAAAACGTCTGGTTGCAGGGTGATGTCATAATCGCTTGTGTGATTCACACGACAGGGACAAGTGATACCCCCATGGGGGTTTATAAAGATGGATGGAAGATGTGTTTTTGTGCAACAATTTCAAGATAAAGTGGTGTGAAAAAAAAGGGGGGGCAAGAAAATAATGGGGGATGCATGAAACGGTATTGTCAAAATATTGGGGTGATGTCAAAAAGTGATGTTTTTTAAAAAAGGGTTAAAAAAAAATGTGGATGTATCCAGAATGAATTTTATCAAAAGGTGGGATGTAACCAAAAGGGGGATATTCAAAAAGGGGGGAGTGATAAAAAAAATTTTTTTTAAAAATGGGATGAGTTTAAATTTTTTTAAAATTTTCAATATAGAGATAGACCAAAATACGGGGTGCCCTAAAACGGGGGGGTTTTGAACAGTACATGGCCGATAAAATAAGGGGTTTTGAAAAAGGGTTTTTGAAAAGGGAATTTTAATCTTGTAGTAAAATCCATTCATAGCAAAAAAAAACCCAAAAAGCTTTTTCAATGGGGGGGGAAAAAAATTTATCTTAATACAGGGGAAAATTATTTATACGGGTTTTAATATTGCTGCACAGAAATTAAAGAAAAAAAAACCCCCCCTTTTTTCAAACGGGAAAAATCTAAAATTTTAATAAAAATTGGATTTTTTTAACCTAAATTATAAAAATATGCAACCAAATTTTATATAAAAGGGGGTTTTAAAAATTTTTTAAGGGGGACTTTGGGGATGTATCCAAATAGGTATAAATACGGGGGGGTTAAAAGTGTATTTTTTAAAAACGTTCGAGAAAAAAACCATGTGTATAAAACACCCTTGGGTGACCCCCCTATTTAAATATATAAAAAATAAAACCCAAACCGCAACTTTTTGGGATAACATCCCTCGGTGGTAAAATCGCGGGGGAAAAAGGATCATGGTGGGAGTACGGGTTAATTCAAAAAAGGGTTTTTTTTCATAAAAAGGGTTGACCCAAAAAGAAAGACGCCAAAAAACGGGTGAAAATCAAGAACTTTTTTTAAAAACAAAATGGATAAAACCCCGGTTGAAAATTATTTGATATAAACAGGCCTTATCGTTTTAAAGGCTGTGTAAAAAATTGGTACTTCGGAATGCCAGAGGAACTTTTTTTCCCGGAAAGCCCAATGGGGGGAGCTTAAAGATGGCGCGTGCAATAAGTGGTGAGGCAGATAGAATGGCCCTTCAGTCAAAAATAGAGCTTGTGTTGCACAACACAGTGTGGTGAGTCATAAAAGGGTTGTTAAAAATTTGGGTGGAAACAAAAAACAAGGGTATAAACCAACTTGATGTAATTTAAACAATGCCTCGGATCATACATGCAGTGGGTTTTATTTCTACTACACAGTGATGATACGTCAATCAATTTAGGTGATTTTCCAGAAACAGGGGTGTGATTCCAAGCAGTGCTGGGTCATTTAGAAAACCCCCTGAGATTTTAAAAACTGGTTGATATCAAAACATAGTTGGTGTCTTGTCATAGAAAAGGGGGCTGTGAATCACAAGTTGTGGCTGTGATGTCCCAAGTAAGTGGAAGTGATGTCATATACATGGGGGGATATCCAATAAGTGAAATTTAGTAGAACAGGTCTGTGAGCATAAAAGGGGGGATGTACATAGAATTCATATAGTCACATATATAAGGTTTGATTTTTACAGATATATAGGGGTGGGAAATCAATACACTGTATAACGAAACAGCTTCATTGAGGCATGTGAGATATAAAATGGGCGATGACATAACGTTGGGTGTGATCTCATAGAGTGGGGGTTTATCAAAACCGTGGATTGATTCATTAGAGTTTGTAAGCGTCCCCACGTAGCCAAATGTGATGACATCCAACTTTCGTGCTTCATCGATACAAAGGGGTGACAACACAGATTCAGTGCCGTGGGTGTTTTAAAAAATGGGGGTGATTCCCGAGGCAGATGGATTTGATGTGAGGAATACAGTCTTTTGAAAGTCATAAAGTCTGTGTGGGTTTCAATAGAATTCAATAATTCATACAATAGTGGGCTTGATGTCACATATAGAGTAGGGTTTGGGGATAAGCAAAACTTGGTAATGATGCAGCCCAGTGGATCGATGACAGATATCGGTTTATGACATAATACAGTTGGTGATGTCATAAGTGGGGTGATACCATAAAATGGAGGTGATGTCATATGTTTTCATAGATTCCCATACATATTTTGGCTGTATATCAACATACAATTGGTGATAGACATAACGGGGGTTTAGACAAATACAGGATGTCGTCAATATATTGGGTGTATTGAGTACAGTAGTTTTGATGTCTTTAATAATGTTTGATTCATAAAGCATGGGTGACTCTTTAGCGTGCATATTGTGCATAAAAGTAGTCTGTGTGAATCCTACATACAGTGGGGGGTACATCACAATAGAGGGGATTACACACAATACAGATATGGAGGGTGCGATGTAAATTTAAATGGTTTATTGTCTTATACATGGGTTTGATACAAATATCTGGTTAAAATTTCACAAATATAGGGGGTTGATTTTTGCAGGGGAATGGCTGCAAAGTCAAAGATATACCATAGTTTTGTCAACACCTGGTTGTGATTCATATATAAGACTGAGCAAATGCAGGGGTTCGGGCCCCTAAATACCGGGCATTGATGTCAAAAGTCTGAATGTGAATAAAGTAGATTGTGCATGATGTCATACATATCCCAAAAGTGTACACTTTGTACTTGGTGTGAGTCCCCCGAAAACAGCGGTGTGACGACAAAGTACAGGGGGCAGATGAAAATACGTGGTGAGATACAGGTAATCATTTTGTTGTCATGAAACATTAGGGTGATACCGTATATATTGGGAATGACAAAATATATTTTTTTGTGATAAAAACAATACTTTTTGGGTATCATAAAGATTCAATTTTGTCATCATCTAATATAGTCATACATAGAGTGTTGTGATGTCATACATACATGTTGTGGTATAATTGATCACTGGGTTTGATGACACAGATACACTGGGGTGTAGTGTCAAAAAGTGGTGAGAGGCAGATATAAGGTCTGTGTTTTCATGGTTGATGTCATATATCGTTTGGGATGCACAACGACAGTGATGTAAGTGAACCACCATGGTGTGATTTAAAAGAGTGGATTTAAGATTGTATAGGCCCAAAATGTCATAGATAAAGTGGGTGTATGTCATACCAACTGTTTGGGCAGAGATCATCAATAGGTGGTTGTGATGTCACAAAACGGTGGGGCAACAGATATATGGGGGGGATGTCAAATACAGTGCAATGATTTATAAATAAGTGGGGTGATGTCAAAAATGGGAAGTGATGCATTTTAGAGGAAATGTTATATTAAATAAGTGGTGGGTTTCATACATACAAAGGCGTGATACATCAAAAAAGGGGGAGTGATGACACAGATACAGTGGGGTTTATGTTACAAATATATGAATTGATGTTGTTTACAATGCAAAATAGTTGCAAAATATACAGAGAATCTCATAAATACATTGGGGTAAAACACAAACTCGGAATATCCAGAAAAGGGGGTACGAGTCAAATATAGGGGTTATTAAAAAAACGGGGTTGGTCATAAAAATAATAATCTTGAAAAATGGAAAGACCACCCCCCCGGGGG
>NW_027224312.1:7417-17311 GCF_023699985.2 Odocoileus virginianus | reverse complement strand
ATAGGGATTGCATTGAATCTATAGATTACTTTGGGTAGTATAGCCATTTTGACAATATTGATTCTTCCAATCCATGAACACGGTATATTTCTCCATCTGCTTGTGTCCTCTTTGATTTCTTTCATCAGTGTTTTATAGTTTTCTATGTATAGGTCTTTTGTTTCTTTAGGTAGATATACTCCTAAGTACCTTATCTTCGACAAAGGAGGCAAGGATATACAATGGAAAAAAGATAACCTCTTTAACAAGTGGTGCTGGGAAAACTGGTCAACCACCTGTAAAAGAATGAAACTAGAACACTTTCTAACACCATACACAAAAATAAACTCAGAATGGATTAAAGATCTAAATGTAAGACCAGAAACTATCAAACTCCTAGAGGAGAACATAGGCAAAACACTCTCCGACATAAATCACAGCAGGATCCTCTATGACCCACATCCCAGAATTTCAGAAACAAAAGCAAAAATAAACAAATGGGACCTAATGAAACTTAAAAGCTTTTGTACAACAAAGGAAACTATAAGCAAGGTGAAAAGACAGCCCTCAGATTGGGAGAAAACAATAGCAAACGAAGCAACAGACAAAGGATTAATCTCAAAAATATACAAGCAACTCCTCCAGCTCAACTCCAGAAAAATAAAGGACCCAATCAAAAAATGGGCCAAAGAACTCAACAGACATTTCTCCAAGGAAGACATACAGATGGCTAACAAACACATGAAAAGATGCTCAACATCACTCATTATCAGAGAAATGCAAATCAAAACAACAATGAGGTACCATTATACGCCAGTCAGGATGGCTGCTATCCAAAAGTCTACAAGCAATAAATGCTGGAGAGGGTGTGGAGAAAAGGGAACCCTCTTACACTGTTGGTGGGAATGCAAATTAGTACAGCCACTATGGAAAACAGTGTGGAGATTTCTTAAAAAGCTGGAAATAGAACTGCCATATGACTCAGCAATCCCACTTCTGGGCATACACACCAAGGAAACCAGATCTGAAAGAGACACATGCACCCCAATGTTCATCGCAGCACTGTTTATAATAGCCAGGACATGGAAGCAACCCAGATGCCCATCAGCAGACGAATGGACGAGGAAGCTGTGGTACATATACACCATGGAATATTACTCAGCCATTAAAAAGAATTCATTTGAATCAGTTCTAATGAAAAGGATGAAACTGGAGCCCATTATACAGAGCGAAGTAAGCCAGAAAGATGAAGACCATTACAGTATACTAACACATATATATGGACTTTAGAAAGATGGTAACGATAACCCTATATGCAAAACAGAAAAAGAGACTCAGATGTATGGAACAGACTTGTGGACTCTGGGAGAAGGCGAGGGTGGGATGTTTCAGGAGAAAAGCATTGAAACATGTATATTATCTAGGGTGAAACGGATAACCAGCTCAGGTTGGGTACATGAGACAAGTGCTCGGGCCTGGTGCACTGGGAAGACCCAGAGGGATTGGGTGGAGAGGGAGGTGGGAGGGCGGACTGGGATGGGGAGTACATGTAAATCCATGGCTAAGTCATATCAATGTATAACAAAAACTACTGTAATGATGTAAAGTAATTAGCCTCCAACTAATAAAAATTTAAAAAAATAAAAAAAAAATAAAAAAAAAAAATAAAAAAAAAAAAAAGAAAATAACTGAAGGACTTCACATAGGTTACCTGCTTTTGAGTTGAAACTCATCATCTGGACATGATTTCAAATGCTCATTCTTGTAGGAGGAAGTCACAAGTCCTTTCTCTGAGCTCTGATTAGACAACTCTCCTGTTTGGAATAATTTGTTCAGCCTGCCCCTGTGTTGTGAGCTTTGAGAACCTAGCCCATACCCGTAATTCTCAGAAGTCCAGGTCCAGCTCAAAGTCCCTGAGGGCCCCCTAAATGTTTTGTGAATGAGTGACTCCACATTTAAACATTCATCTAGGAATAAGAAGGTCAAGGAATGCTGAAGATAGTATTTAGTACAGTTTTAGTATATATTTATATATTCATTTAATTAATTATTAAATTATATTATTTAATTATTAAATTAATTATTTAAATTATAATGGTTAATTATTACAATTAACAAATTATTAACTTTAAAATAATTTGACTATAATTAAAAATAATTAATTATACACTGTTATATATAATATACTTAATTATAAGTATACTTAATTAATATTAATATTTAATATAATCAATTATTATAATTAACCACTAATTATTAAATTATATTGATAATTACATTTATTAATATATAATATATTACATATGTTTATATCTTAGTATATATTTATATTTAGTATATATTCAAATATAGAGGCAGTTGAGGGGATATATTGATGGGAAGGACATAGGCTCAAATTCATACTGTATTAAATAGCTCACACAACGATTTGTTGAATGTTATTACATTTCATGTTCACTATAACATTAAGAATTAGAATATATACCAATTTATGGATCAGGAAACTGAGGAGAACCAGCTAGTCATACAGCCTTGTTCAAGCAGAATTGATGAGACCAGCTACTTTAATTCCAAACATTGTCTCTAAGAGGACATGGCAACCTGCAACTTTCAGCTCATTTTCTTTATTGTCTAAATGTGTTTCTGCCGATTGTCTTTTCTCTTCTCAATCTCACTGCTTTGTCACCTTATTTTCCAGATGTGTTTTGTCCCCTCTGTAATTTTCCATACTTCCTGTTCCATCAAAGCTCCACTATTTAATAGAAAATCCACCAGATTCCTCTATAAACCCTTACCTCCAGCTATTCTCCCTGCCTTGCTCTCACTTTTATGCAGAAAGTTGAAGGGAAAGAACCTTAAGATATGAATTCTAGTTTTGATTCACTACCCACTTAGGTCCTTGTTTTACACTCCAGTGTTCAGACCACACCCTCCACCAGCAATTTCCAAGAATTTTCAAAGTATTAACTAAAGTCATGCCTGTGAAAACACTTCATACAGTCCTAAAGAACTAAAGAAATGCATGTTTTCTTTTACTCACACAGAAGGCAATGTCCAGAGGACCATTAAGTAAGGTTTCTAGTTTGAAAGAATTGCCGGGAGCAGCAAAATTGCTGAAATGAGTGGCTCCAAGCAGGCTCAGAAACCAGTACCCCCTCCCAGAGAAGCAAGGACCCCTGGACAGCACCCCAGACAAAAAGTCGGTAAGAGAAAATTTGGGGAGTTCCTCTAATTAGTTCCTCTATCCCTGTAGAAAAACTAATAAGTATGGCCTAGGTGTGTGGCATGGACTTTGGGTAGGCGGGGGTTTAAGCTGGACTGATCTGAGACATGAAGTTAGCACTGGGGCCTTGGGAAAATCTTATACATTTTCTGAGGTCCTGATTGCTTCTCTGTAAAATGAAGATAAGGATACATAATTCATACAGTGTTTGAAAGCATTATATTAAATGCAAAAGTGCTGACACCTACAAGTAGTTCAATAAATCCAGTTGTGATAATAGGGACCATATGTGTTAGTGTTTATGCCCAGACCTCTGCTTAATCCCTCACGTGTCATGTGCCCTTAACGTTTATTTTCTGAGTAGATGTTTCAGTGAACTATGTTCTAAGTAAGAAGGTTGGGGAATTAAACCTACTAACAGGAAGTGCAGGAAGCTAACACTGAACTGGGCAGCTGTGGTCAGTGTGGAGCCTCAGTCTCCTGAACCAGTAGTTAAAGACAGAACAAGCAAAGTATAAAGAAGGGACTTCCTGGTGGTTAAGTGGTTAAGACTCCATGCTTCCACTGCAGGAGGTGTGGGTTCCATCACTGGTCAGGAAACTAAGATCCCACAAGCCATGCAGTGTGGCCAAGAGATAAATAATGTAAAACTAAAACATAAAAACACAAAAGTAAAAGTTTGAAAAATAAATGCAAAAAAGTTTTAACAAAGTGTATAGATGGACAAGTACGAGATCTCACACTTTCTGACAAAACAAGTACTAACTCTCCAGACCCCACCAGCCTTGCTTTGCTTCTGTTCTCCATTGTAGAACTCAGAAGAAAGGAGACTGGAGTAAAGAGGTACAGTCTACAAAAAAGGGCCATGTGTACCAAGAGGTCAGCGAGCCCCAGGATGACAACTACCTCTGTGAGTGACCCCGGTGGCCCACTCACAGAGAAGGGGTTATGAGGGCTTGGTACAATAACCTCACCTCACCAATCATCCCCTTCCTTTATGATTTCAGGTACAGGAATGAGGCCAAATGCTGTGAGTACCCCAGGTCGTTCAGAAGGTCTTTACGACCAGCAACATCTCAAACATATACTGGGTGTGATGTCATACATACAGTCATTGTGATATCATCAATACAGTGAGTGTGAAGACAAAGATACAGTGGATGCGATGTTATATAGAGTGAGTATAATGTCATGAATAGAGTGGACGCCATGTCATAATTATTGTGGTTTGATGCCATAAAAACTGAATGTGATGCTTGTAAATTTCACATACTTTAATATATATGCACAGTGTGATGTCACATATACAGAGGGTGTGATATTATTAATAGAGTGGGTGTGATGACACAGATACAGTGGATATGATATCATATACAGTGGGTGTGATGTCATGACACAGTGGCTGTGATGTCATAAATACTGAGGAATGATGCCATAAAGTGTGGATGTGAGGTCTTTTATAGTGCATATGATGTCATACATACACAGTTGATGTCTTACATATTGGTGTGATGTCATCAATACAGTGGGTGTGATGAGACAGATACAGTGAAGGCAATGTCAGATATAGTGGGTCAGATGTGAGATATAGTGGTATTGATATCATAACTGGTGTGATATAAATAGATATCATACATAAAATGGGGGTTACATGATCGATAATCTGGGTGTTATGACACAGATACAGTGAATGTGCTGTCAGATATAATGAGTGTGATGTGAGATAAAGTAGCTTTGATGTCATGGATAGAGTGATTTGATGTCACACAGCGTGGGGGTGATGTCGTATGTAGTGCATATTGTGCCATACATATGAAATGTGTGATGTCCTACATTCAGTGTGTGTTTTATCATCGATACAGTGGGTGTGATCACACAGATATAGATATGGATGGTATGATGTCAGATATAGTGGTTGTATTGTCTTAACACAGAGTGTTTGATATCAAGTATAGTGGATATGAATTCACAAACACAGTGGGTGTGATGTTACAGATAAAGTGGCTGTGATGTCACAGGTATAGGGGATGAGATGTCATAAACCGTGGATGTGATGTCATATATAGGAGATCTGATGTCATGAATGCAGTGGTTGTGATGTCATAAATACTGAGCATTGATGTCATAAATTGTGAATGTGATGTCATGTAGAATGTGTATGATGTCATACGTATGCCAAGTGTGATGACTTCCATACTTGTGATGTCATCGATACAGCGGGTGTGACGACACAGATACAGTGGTTGTGATGTCAAACATAGTGGGTGAGATGTCAGGTATAGTCGATGTGTTGTCATGAAAGCAGTATGTGTGATATCATATATATTGGATATGATGTCATCAATATACTGGGTGTGATGTCATTCATTTAGTTGTCTGATGTCATAAAGAGTTCATGTGATGTCATGCATACTGAATATGATGTCCTACATAGAGTGTGTGTGATGTCATACAGAGAGTGTGTGTGGTATAATTGATACACTGGGTTTGATGACACAGATACAATGGATGTAGTGTCAGATATAGTGGGTGAGATGGCAGATATAACATTTGTGTTGTCATGTGTGTGATGTCATATATAGTGTGTGTGATGTCATGAATGCAGTGGATGTAATGTGATGACTACAATGGTGTGAAGTCATAAAGAGTGGATGTGACGTTATGTATAGTGCATAAGATGTCATACATAAACTGGGTGTGATGTCATATATACAGTTGTTCAGAGATCATCAATAGAGTGGTTGTGATGACACAGATACAGTGGATGCAATGTCAGATATAGTGGGAGTGATGTCATGAGTACAGTGCATGTGATGTCATAAATAATGTGGTGTCATGTCATAAAATGTGGATGTGATGCCTTATATAGTGTTTATGATGTTATACAAACAGGGGTGTGATGTCATACATACAAAGGGTGTGATAAGATCGAAAGAGTGGGTGTGATGACACAGATACAGTGGCTGTGATGTTACAAATACAGTGAATGTGATGTCGTATACAATGGATATGATGTCATCATATATAGAGATGAGATCTCATAAATACAGTTGGTGTGATATCATCAATACAGTGGATGTGATGACACAGATACCGTGGATACGATGTCAAATATACTGTGTGTGATGTCTTAAAAATGGTGGTTTGATGTCATAATGTGAGGATGTGATTTCTTCTATAGTGCAATAGATGCCATATATATGCCGAGTGTGGTGTGATACAAAGAGTGGGTGTGATGTTGTCAATACAGTGGTTGTGATGACACAGCTTAGTGGCTCTGATGTCATATGTATAATGTAGTGGGTGTGATGTCATATAGAATTCATATGATGTCATACATATAGTGGGTTTGATGTCACACATATAGTAGGTGTGGTATAATCAATACACTCAGTAATGACCCAGGTACAGTGGATGCGATGTCAGATATACTGGGTTGATGACATGAGAACAGTGGGTGTGATGTCATAGAGTGGTGTGATATCATAGAGAGTGGATGTGATGTCATATGTAGTTCATAAGATATCATAGACTTTGTGGCTGTGGTATCATACATACAATGGGGGTTATATGATCCATAATCTGTGTGAGATGACACAGGTACAGTGGATGTGCTGTCAGATATAAAGGGTGTGATGTGAGATAGAGTAGCTTTGATGTCATGAATAGAGTGTTGTGATGTCATAAACTGTGGGTGTGATGTCAATACAGTGGGTGTGATGACTCTGATTACTGGCTGTGATGTCACATGTGTAGTGTATATGTTGCCCTGCATACTGGATGTGGTTTCATAAATAGAGGTTGTGCTGTCATAAGTACAGTAGTGTGATGACAAAAGCAGTGGATGTGATGTTATATATAGTGCATATGATGTCACACATATAGTGGGTGTGATGTCATATAAAAATGCGTGTGATACCAGCCCAGGTTGGGTGCATGAGACAAGTGCTCGGGCCTGGTGCACTGGGAAGACCCAGAGGGATCGGGTGGAGAGGGAGGTGGGAGGGGGGACCGGGATGGGGAATACATGTAAATCCATGGCTAATTCATTTCAATGTATGACAAAAACTACTGTAATGATGTAAAGTAATTAGCCTCCAACTAATAAAAATAAATGGAAAAAAATAAACTAGTTAAAAAAAACAAAAACAAAATGGGTGTGATATCAGTCGAGAGGTTGTGATGACAAAGATACAGTGTGTGTGATGTCTGATACAGTGGCTGTAATGTCATGGATAGAGTGGATGTGATGTCATGAATACAGTCTTCTGATGTCATAAAGAGTGGGTGTGATGTCACATAGAATTCATATGATGTCATACATATAGTGGGTTTGATATCATACATATTGCAGGTGTGGTATAGTCAATACACTGTAAGTAATGACGCTGCTACAGTGGATGTGCTGTCAGATATAAAGGGTGTGATGTGAGATAAAGTAGATTTGATGTCATGAATAGAGTGATTTGATGTCACACAGCGTGGGTGTGATGTCATATATACTGCATATTGTTCGATACATATAGTATGTGTGGTGTCCTACATACAGTGTGTGTTATATCATTGATAGAGTGGGTGTCATCACACTGATACAGATTATGGAGGGTATGATGTCAGATAGAGTGGTTGTATTGTGTGTTTGATGTCAAATATTGTGGATATGAATTCAGAACCATAGTGGATGTGATGGGACAGATGGAGTGGCTGTGATGTCACAGGTATAGGGGATGAGATGTCATAAACCGTGGATGTGATGTCATATAGAGGGGATCTGATGTCATGAATGCAGTGTTTGTGATGTCATAAATACTGATCATTGATGTCATAAAGTGTGAATGTGATGTCATGTAGAATGTGTATGATAACACACGTGTGCCAAGTGTGATGAGTTCCATACGTGATGTGATGGGATCAATACAGCGGGTGAGACAACACAGATACAGTGGCTGTGAAATCAAATATAATGGGTGAGATGTCAGGTATAGTGGTTGTGTTGTCATGAAAGCAGTATGCGTGATATCATATATATTGGATATGATGTCATAAATATACTGGGTGTGATGTCATACATATAGGGCTGTGATGTCATAAAGAGTTTATGTCATGTCATTCATACTGAATATGATGTCATACATAGAGTGTGTGTGATGTCGTCCAGAGAGTGGGTGTGGTATAATTGATACACTGGGTTTGATGACACAGATACAGTCGGTGTGATATCAGATATGGTGTCTGTGAAGGACACAACGGTTCTGTTCTCATAACACTGTGTGTGATGCCATATAAAATGGATATGTCATAAACATAGAATGTGTGATGTCATAGATACAGTCATTGTGCGATGTCACACATATAGTGAATGTGATATCATACACAGTAGATGACATGTCATATATAGTGCATGTGATGTCATAAATACTAAGGATTGTTGTCATAAAGTGTGGATATGATGTCATGTATAGTGCATAGGATGGCATACATATGCCACCTGTGATGTCTTACATAGTTGGTGTGATGTCTTCGACAGAGTGGGTGTGATGACATATACAGTGGATGTGATGGCAGAGAGAATGGGTTTCAAGTCAGATATAGAGCTTGTGTTGTCATACACACAGTGTGTGTGAGATCATATATAGTGGATATGATGTCATAAACATAGTGGGTGCCATGACATACAAAGAGTGCTATGATGTCATCAAGTGTGGATGTGATGTCATATACAGTGCCTATGGTGTCATCCATGCAGTGGGTGTGATTTCATACAGACATAGGCTGTGATATCATCAATCAAGTGGGTGTGATGACACAGATACCGTGGGTGTGATGTCAGATACAGTGGTTGCGTTGTCATTCATACAGCAAGTGTGATGTCATATATACTGAGTATGATGTCAGAAACATAGTAGGTGTCTTGTCACAGATCCAGTGGCTGTAATGTCACAAGCAAAATGTGTGTGATGTCATATACAGTGGGTGTGATGTTATGAATGAATAGGCTTCTGATGTCATAAAGAGTGGGTGTGATGTCATAGAGAATTCACATGATGTCATACATAGAGTGGGTTGGATGTCACACATATAGTAGGTGTGGTATAATCAATAAACTGTAAGTAATGACGCAGCGACTGTGGATGCGATGTCAGGTATAGCGGTTGTGATGACATGAATACAGTGGGTGTGATGTCATAGAGTGGTGTGATATCCTAAAGAGTGGATGTGGTGTCATATGTAGTTCATATGTTGTCAGACATATTGTGGCTGTGATATCATACATGCAATGGGGGTTATATGATCGATAACCTGTGTGTGATGACACAGATACAGTGGATGTGCTGTCAGATATATCGGGTGTGATGTGAGATATAGTAGCTTTGATGTCATGAGTAGAGTGTTGTGATGTCAAAGAGCATGGGTGTGATGTCGTATATAGTGCATATTGTGCCATACATATAGTATGTGTGATGTCCTAGATAGAGTGTGTGTTCTATCATCGATAGAGTGGGTGTGATCACACAGATAGCGATATGGAGGGTGTGATGTCAGATATAGGGGTTGTATTGTGTGTTTGATGTCAAATATTGTGGATATGATTTCAGGAACATACTGGGTGTGATGTTACAGATATAGTGGCTGTGATGACTCAGGTATACGGGATGAGGTGTCATAAACCGTGGAAGTGATGTCATATATAG
>NW_027224312.1:0-6917 GCF_023699985.2 Odocoileus virginianus | reverse complement strand
GTGGTTGTGTTGTCATTCATACACCATGTGAAATGTCATATACACTGAGTATGATGTCATAAACATAGTAGGTGTCTTGTCATAGATACAGTGGCTGTGATGTCACAAGTAAAGTGTATGTGATGTCATATACAGTGGGTGTGATGTCATGAATAGAGTGGGTGTGATGTCATGAATACAGTCTTGTGATGTCATAAAGAGTGGGTGTGATGTCACATAGAATTCACATGATGTCATACATAGAGTGGGTTTGATGTCACACATATAGTAGGTGTGGTACAATCCATACACTGTAAGTAATGACACAGCTACAGTGGATGCGATGTGAGATATACTGTGTGTGATGGCATGAATACAGAGGGTGTGATGTCATAGAGGGGTGTGACGTCATACAGAGTGAATGTGATGTCATATGTAGTTCAGTTGATGTCATACATATTGTGGCTGTGACATCATACATACAATGGGGGTTATATGATCGATAATCTGGGTGTGATGAACAGATACAGTGGATGTGCTGTCAGATATAATGGGTGTGATGTGAGATATAGTAGCTCTGATGTCATAAATAGAGTGTTGTGATGTCATAAACTGTGGGTGTGATGTTGTCCATACAGTGGGTGTGATGACACAGCTTAGTTGTTCTGATGTCACATGTATAGTGTACATGTTGCCATACATGATGGATGTGGTTTCATATAGAGAGGATTTGATGTCATAAGTACAGAAGTGTGACGACATAAGGAGTGGATGTGTGATGTCAGACATAGTGGCTATGAAGTTACACAATGATTGTGTTGTCATAACACTCTGTGTGATGCCATATAAAGTAGATATGTCATAAACATAGTGTGTGTGATGTCATCGAAACAGTCATTGTGAGAAGTCACACATATAGTGAATGTGCTATCACACAGTAGATGACATGTCATATCATATAGTGCATGTGATGTCATGAAAAGAGTGCATGTGATGTCATAAATACTAAGGATTGTTGTCATAAAGTGTGGATATGATGTCATGTATAGTGCATATGATGGCATACATATGCCGAGTGTGGTGTCATCATCACACAGTGTTGTGAGGTCATACATAGTGGATATAATGTCATAAATATAGTGGATAAGATGTCACACGTATACTGGACGAGATATCACTGATAGAGTGTGTGTGATGACACAGAAACAGTGGACGTGAGGTCAGATATAGTGGATGTGATGTCAGATAGAGTTCGGACTTGATATCATGAATAAAGTGCTGTGATGTCATAAAGACTGGATGTGATGTCATATGTAGTGCATATGATGTCATACATGTAGTGGCTGTGATGTCATGCATACACTGGGTCTGATAAAATTGATATACTGGGTGTGATGACACAGATACAGTGGGTGTGATGCCAGACAGAGTGGCTGTGAAGTTACACAATGGTTGTGTTGTCATCACACTGTGTGTGATGCCATAAAAAGTGGATATGTCATAAATATAGAGTGTGTGATGTCATAGATACAGTCATTGTGCAATGTCACACATATAGTGAACGTGATATCATACACAGTAGATGACATGTCATATATAGTGCGTGTGATGTCATGAATACAGTGCGTGTGATGTCATGTAGAATGTGTATGATGTCATACGTATGCCAAGTGTGATGACTTCCATACTTGTTGTGATGTCATCGATACAGCGGGTGTGACGACACAGATACAGTGGCTGTGATGACAAATGTAGTGGGTGCGATGTCAGGTATAGTCGTTGTGTTGTCATGAAAGCACTATGTGTGATATCATATATATTGGATATGATGTCATAAATATGCTGGGTGTGATGTCATACATATAGGGGTGTGATGTCATAAAGAGTTCATGTGATGCCATCCATACTGAATATGGTGTCATACATAGAGTGTGTGTGATGTCATACAGACAGTGGGTGTGGTATGATTGATGCACTGGGTTTGATGACGCAGATACAGTGGATGTACTGTGAGATATAGTGGGTGAGATGGCAGGTATAACCTTTGTGTGTCATGTGTGTGATGTCGTATATAGTGTGTGTGATGTCACGAATGCAGTGGATGTAATGTGATGACTACAATGGTGTGAAGTCATAAAGAGTGGATGTGACGTTATGTATAGTGCATAAGATGTCATACATAAAGTGGGTGTGATTTCAAATATACAGTTGGTCTGAGATCATCAATAGAGTGGTTGTGATGACAGATACAGTGGATGCAATGTCAGATATAGTGGGAGTGATGTCATGAGTACAGTGCATGTGATGTGATAAATAATGTGGTGTGATGTCATAAAATGTGGATGTGATGAGTTATATAGTGTATATAATGTTATACATAGAGTGGGTGTGATGTCACACATACAAAGGGTGTGAGTAACTGTGTGGTCGTTTGAACGTTCTTTGGCATGGCCTTTCTTTGGGATTGGAATGAAAACTGACCTTTTCCAGTCCTGTGGCCACTGCTGAGTTTTCCAAATTTGCTGGCATATTGAGTGCAGCACTTTCACAACATCATCTTTAAGGATTTGAAATAGCTCAGTTGGAATTCCATAAGCTCCAATAGCTTTGTTGGTAGCGATGCTTCCCAAGGCCCACTTGACTTCGCATTCCAGGATGTCTGGCTCTAGGAGAGTGATCACACTATTGTGGTTATCTAGGTCATGATGATCTTTTTTTATAGTCCTTCTGTATATTCTTGCCACTTCTTATTAATATCTTCTGCTTCTGTTAGGTCCATACCATGTCTGCCCTTTATTGTGCCCATCTTTGCATGAAATATTCCCTTCATATCTCTAATTTTCTTGAAGATATCTCTAGTCTTTTCCATTCTATTGCTTTCCTCTATTTCTTTGCATTGATCACTGAGGAAGGCTTTCTTATATCTCTGTGCTAATTCTTTGGAACTCTGTATTCAAATGGGTATAGCTTTTCTTTTCTCCTTTGCCTTTAGCTTTTCTTAGATTCTCAGCTATTTGAAAGGCCTCCTCAGACAACCATTTTGCCTTTTTGCATTTCTTTTTCTTGGGGATGGTCTTGATCACTGCCTCCTGTACAATGTCACGAACCTCCATCCATAGTTCTTCAGGCACTTTGTCTATCAGATCTAATCCCTTGAATCTATTTGTCACTTCCACTGTATAATCGTAAGGGATTTCATTTAGGTCAGACCTGAATGGCCTGGTGGTTTTCCCTACTTTCTTCAATTTAAATCTGAATTTTGCAGTAAGGAGTTCATGATCTGAGCCACAGTCAGCTCTTGGTCTTCTTTTTGCTGACTCTATAGAGCTTCTCCATCTTTGGCTGCAAACAATATAATCAATCTGATTTCGGTGTTGACCAACTGGTGATGTCCATGTGTAGAGGCTTCTCTTGTGTTGTTGGAAGAGGGTGTATGCTATGACCAGTGTGTTCTCTTGGCAATACTCTGTTAGGCTTTGCCCTGCTTCATTTTGTACTCCCAGGCCAAATTTTGCCTTTTACTCCAGGTATCTCTTGATTTCCTACTTTAGCATTCTAGCCCCTATGATGTAAAAGACATATATATATATATATATATATATATATATATATATATATTGGTGTTAGTTCTGAAAGGCCTTGTAGGTCTTCACAGAACCATTTAAATTCAGCTTCCTCAGCATTACTGGTTGGGGCATAGACTTGGATTACTGTGATATTGAATGGTTTGCCTTGGAAACATGCAGAGCTCTTTCTGTCATTTTTGAGATTGCACCCAAGTACTGCATTTCAGACTCTTTTGTTGATTATGAGGGCAACGCCATTTCTTCTAAGAGATTCTTGCCCATAGTAGTAGATATAGTGGTCATCTGAATTAAATCCACCAAATCAAGTCCATTTTAGTTCACTGATTCCTATAATGTCAATGATCACTCTTGCCATCATCTGTTTGACCACTTCCAAATTACCTTGATTCATGGACCTAAGATTCCAAGTTCCTATGCAGTATTGTTCTTCACAGCATCAGATTTTCCTTCCATCATCAGTTACATTTTGCTTTGGCTCTGTCTCTTTATTCTTTCTGGAGCTATTTCTCCACTCTTCTCCAGTAGCATATTGGGCACCTACTGACCCAGGGGAGTTCATTGTGCAGTGTCATATCTTTTTTGCCTTTTCATACTGTTTGGTTCTGAATTGGGAATGGAGTGTGCCAATGCTGTATATTGTCATCCTGTTTATTTAAATTATGTGCAGAGTGCATCATGCGAAATTCCAGGCTGGATGAAGCACAAGCTACAATCAAGATAGTCAGTAGAAATATCAACAACCTCAGATATGCAGATGACACACCCTTATGGCAGAAAGCGAAGAAGAACTGAAATGCCTCTTGATAAAAGTGAAAGAGGCAAGTGAAAAAGTTGGCTTAAAAATCAGCATTCCAAAAACTAACATCACAGCATCCGGTCCCATCACTTCATGGCAAATAGATGGGGAAACAATGGAAACAATGACAGACTTTATTCTGGGGGGCTCCAAAATCACTACAGATGGTGACTGCAGCCATGAAATCAAAAGACTCTTGCTCCTTGGAAGAAAAGCTATGAGCAACCTTGACAGCATATTTAAAAGCAGAAATATTACTTTGCTGACAAAGGTCCATCTAGTCAAAGCTATGGTTTTTCCATTAGTCATGTATAGACATGAGAGTTGGACTATAAAGAAAGGTGAGTGCTGAAGAATTGATGCTTTTCAACTGTGTTGTTGGAGAAGACTCTTGAGAGTCCCTCAGACTATAAGGAGATCAAATCAGTCAAACCTAAAGGATATCAGTCCTGACTATTCAATGGAAGGACTGAAGCTGAAGCTGAAACTCCAATATCTGACCACATGATGCGAAGAACTGACTCATTGGAAAAGACCCTGATGCTGGGAAAGATCAAAGGTACAAGGGGATAGGTGACAGAGGATGAAATGGTTAGATGGCATCACTGACTCATTGGACATGAGTTTCAGTAAGCTCCAGGACTTGGTGATGTTCAGGGAAGCCTGGAGTGTGACAAGTCCTTGGGGTCGCAAAGAGTGGGACATGACTGAGTGACTGAACTGAACTGAACTGAAGTCAGCCAAGTGCAAAATCCTTGGCCATCTCTGTGTGGTTCCTGCAAGGAAAGCCCAGAGAAAGGAAGCATGCCAAAGTGATGGGCACTGTGAACCTGTCCAACATGATGGGAGAACACAGAACACAGGGGCACATCACTCAGCTCTCCATGGGGAGAACGTCCAAACCCGCCCACCTCTTTACAGGTCGGTTCCCCTCACGAGAAAATCCAAGGACTGTATAAGCTTCCAGGATAAGTCATAGAGGTCGAAGTGGACATTGACTTGATTGAAGAGCGAATGAAAGAAAGTGACCAGGACAAAAAAAGAGGGGTGGTTACAAATTCCATTAATCTGGATAAGTAGACCTATAGTTCTGTATTTGTGCAAGTCTCCTTTAAGGTATTGTGTGTGTGTGTGTGTGTGTGTGTGTGTGTGTGTGTGTGTGTGAGCTATCAGAACTGGCTGGGCTGGGAGACGGAAGAATGGACACCAAAAATGTGAAAGAACTTGTGTAAAGTTCTTAGACCGTGGGACAGCAGAAGCATGGAAGCCAGGGAAACGAGCTGAAGGATCTCACCGAGCAAGCAAGCTGTAAGTGGAATCAAGCTGCTGCACCCTGGATCCCTGCCAGAAAGGAAAAGCTGGAAGAAAGCAACTGGAAGTGGTCAGTGAGGATGCACAGAATATGAAAAACAGAACGGGGTGGATTCCCAGGCACAGAAGAGGCGGGGCCTACAGCCCTTAGATGCCCAGCTACAAAGACCTTTCTGTCCTTCTCAAGTGCAGGAACATTCCCCAGCATGACCAGGCACATGAGCACACCTTGCCTTTTTTGTAAGCTTTGGGAGACAGACAGGCACTGCAGCATAAGTAGCTGCTACCTGCAGAGTTTGCCAGTTTGAAATGTCATTCTTTGTATTCTTCACAGAACCCTTGGGTATCAAGACTATGCAAAGGATGGATTAGGTTGATTCTCTCACTGCTCCCAGCCCCATGGGGCTGGGGAGACAGACATGTCATCTACTGTGTATGATATCACATTCACTATATATGTGACATCACACAATGACTGTATCTATGACATCACACACTCTATGTTTATGACATATCCACTTTATATGGCTTCACACACAGTGTTATAACAACACAACCATTGTGTAACTTCACAGCCACTATGTCTGACATCACACCCACTGTATCTGTGTCATCACACCCAATGTATCTATTTTATCAAAACCAGTGTATGTATGACATCACAGCCACTATATGTATGACATCATATGCACTGCATATGACATCACATCCACTCTTTATGACATCACACCACTTTATTTATGACATCACGTCCACTCTATCTGACATCACATCCACTATATCTGACCTCACGTCCACTGTATACGTGTCATCACACTCACCCTATCGATGATATCACAGCCAATATATGTATGATATCACATCCAGTATACGTGTGACATCCTATCCACTATATTTATGACATGATACCCACTATGTATGACATCACAACACTCGGTGTTGATGACACCACACTCGGCATATGTATGACATCATTTGCACTATAGATGACATCACATCCACTCTTTCACACCAAACCACCGTATTTATGATGTCACATCCACTTCAGGCATGCCATCACACCCACTGTATCAGACATCGCACCACTGTATCTTTGTCATCACAACCTCTCCACCGATATCACACCCATTTTATATGACATCACATCCACTCTATGTGTGACATTTTATGCACTGTATATATAACATCACATCCACTACTTATGTCATCACACTTCTGTACTTATGACATCAAATCCTCTGTAT
>NW_027224311.1:22300-76966 GCF_023699985.2 Odocoileus virginianus | reverse complement strand
TATTTAAATATAAAATTTAAAATAGTTTTTATTTTAAAATATACTATATTTAATAACATAAATACTAATATATTCATTATTTGCATATATAATATAAAAATTATATTATATATAATATATTGTAACATGATATATACTATATCATGATATATACTATATCATGTAACTATGATATACTATAATGCATTATATTATATACAATTCATATAATATAATATATGTTATTGTTTCTATAGTATTATATACAACTCATTATATATTATATATAAATGTATATTATATATAATATAGTGTGTTTTAAATAGATCATTTATATAATACAATATAAAATAAAATGTATTATTAAATATCATTAAATGTATTATTCTATATTACATATAGAATATAACTATGTATTATATATTCATATATTATATAATTAATTCTAATAAAGTATATATTATAAATATGTTATATGTGGGTATATAATGCATTTATGTAATATTTATATATAAGCATTACATTTTTATGATATATTATAATATTTAATATAATATATTACATTAAATTATACACATCATATTGAATTATATATATTCTAAATCATATATTTATTATATAATATATAATTAACATATAAATAATGTGTATAAATATATTTATAAATATAGTATTTAAATATATATATTATATATAATATATATGAACAATATGTGTAATAATATAATCATTATATATAATATATTATATAAGCATATAATTATGTATATAAATATATCTAAAGCATATTTTATAATATATAAAAATATATATAGATAAGTAATATATATGAATAATATATAAAATATATAATCATATAAATATATATCATATATATAGATATATATAGAACTTAGGCAAAACACTCTCTGTCATAAATCACAGCAGGATCCTCTATGACCCACCTCCCAGAATATTGGAAATAAAAGCAAAAATAAACAAGAAAGGACCTGATTAAACTTAAAAGCTTTTGCACAACAAAGGAAATTATAAGCAAGGTGAAAAGACAGCCCTCAGAATGGGAGAAAATAATAGGAAACAAAGCAACAGACAAAGGATTAATCTCAGAAGTATACAAGCAACTCCTACAGCTCAATTCCAGAAAAATAAATGAACCAATCAAAAAATGGGCCAAAGAACTAAACAGACATTTCTCCGAAGACAGGCATACAGATGGCTAACAAACAGATGAAAAGATGCTCATCACTCATTATCAGAGAAATGCAAATCAAAACCACAATGATGTACCATTACATGCCAGTCCAGATGGCTGCCATCCAAAAGTCTACAAGCAATAAATGCTGGAGAGGGTGTGGAGAAAAGGGAACCCTCTTACACTGTTGGTGGGAATGCAAACTAGTACAGCCACTATGGAGAACAGGGTGGAGATTTCTTAAAAAACTGGAAATAGAACTGCCATATGACCCAACAGTCCGACTGCTGGGCATACACACTGAGGAAACCAGATCTGAAAGAGACACGTGCACCCCAATGTTCATCGCAGCAATGTTTATCATAGCCAGGACATGGAAGCAATCTAGATGCCCATCTGAAGATGAATGGATAAGGAAACTGTGGCACATGTACACCATGGAATATTACTCAGCCATTAAAAAGAATTCATTTGAATCAGTTCTAATGAGATGGATGAAACTGGAGCCCATTGTACAGAGCAAAGTAAGCCAGAAAGATAAAGACCATTACAGTATACGAACACATATATATGGAATTTAGAAAGATAGTAACGATAACACTATATGCAAAACAGAAAAAGAGACACAGATGTACAGAACAGACTTTTGGACTCTGTGGGAGAAGGTGAGGGTGAGATATTTCGAGAGAACAGCATCGAAACATGTATATTATCTAGGGTGAAACAGATCACCATCCCTGATTGGATGCATGAGACAAGTGCTCGGGCCTGGTGCACTAGGAAGACCCAAAGGGATCAGGTAGAGAGGGAGGTGTGAGGGGGGATCGGGATGGGGAATACATGTAAGTCCATGGCTAATTCATGTCAATGTATGACAAAACCCACTACAACATTGTAATTAGCCTCCAACTAATAAAAATAAATGAAAAAATTATTATGTATATAAATATATCTAAAGCATATTTTATAATATACATAAAATATATATAGATAAGTAATATGTATGAATAATATATATAATATATAATCATATAATTATATATCATATATGTCATATAATTATGATTATATAGTAATTTATGCATATACACACATATTACACATGTATATTATATAATGTATGTATATATAATTATATATAACATATAAGTATATATGATAATATATGCGTGTATATACATATATATATATATATACACATATACATATAATGAAAAGGCAGAGAAATACCCAGAAGGTAAAGGAGCATGAAAAATGCCCACCAAGCCAAACAAAAGAGGAGGAGATAGGGAATCTACCTGAAAAAGAATTTAGAATAATGATAATAAAAGTGATCCAAAATCTTGAAAACAAAATAGAGTTATAGATAAATAACCTGGAGACAAGGATTGAGAGATGCAAGAAATGTTTAACATGGACCTAGAAGAAATAAAAAAGAGTCAATTAAAAATGAATAATGCAATAAATGAGATCAAAAACACTCTGGAGGGAATCAACAGTAGAAGAATGGAGACATAAGATAGGATAAGTGAGGTAGAAGATAAAATGGTGGAAATAAATGAAGCAGAGAGGAAGAAAGAAAAAAGAATTAAAAGAAATGAGGACAACCTCAGGGCCCTCTGGGACAATGTGAAACACCCCAACATTCGAATCATAGGAGTCCCAGAAGAAAAAGACAAAAAGAAAGGCCACGAGAAGATACTCGAGGGGATAAAAGCTGAAAACTTCCCCAAAATGGGGAAAGAAATAGTGACACAAGTCCAAGAAACCCAGAGAGTCCCAAACAGGATAAACCCAAGGTGAAACAACCCAAGACACATATTAGTCAAATTAACAAAGATGAAACACAAAGAACAAACATTAAAAGCAGCAAGGGAGAAACAACAAATAACACACAAAGGGATTCCCATAAGGATAACAGCTGATCTTTCAATAGAAACTCTTCAGGCCAAAAGGGAATGGCAGGACATACTTCAAGTAATGAAAGACAATAACCTACAACCGGATACAGATTACTGTATCCAGCAAGGATTTCATTCAGATATGAAGGAGAGCTCAAAAGCTTTACAGACAAGCAAAAGTTGAGAGAATTCAGCACCAGCAAACCAGCTCTTCAACAAAAGCTAAAGGATCTTATCTAGACAGGAAACACAGAAAGGTTGCATGAACGTGAACCCAAAACAACAAAGCAAATGGCAACGGGACCATTCTTATCAATAATTACCTTAAATGTAAATGGGTTGAATGTCCCAACCAAAAGACAAAGACTGGCTGAATGGATACAAAAGCAAGACCCCTATATATGCTGTCTACAAGAGACCCACCTCAAAACAAGGGACACATACAGACTGAAAGTGAAGGGCTGGAAAAAAATATTTCACCAAATGGAGACCAAAAGAAAGTGGGAGTCGCAATACTTATACCAGATAAAGTAGACTTCAAAATAAAGGCTGTGAAAACGGACAAAGAAGGACACTACATAATGATCAAAGGATCAATCCAAAGAAGAAGACATAACAATTATAAATATATATGCACCCAACATAGGAGCACTCCAGTATGTAAGGCAAACGCTAACAAGAATGAAGGGGGAAACTAACAATAACACAATAACAGTGGGGACTTTAATACCCCACTCTCACCTATGGACAGATCAACTAAACAGAAAATTAACATGGAAACACAAACTTTAAATGGCACAATGGTCCAGGTAGACCTAATTGATATCTATAGGACATTTCACCCCAAAACAATCAATTTCACCTTTTTCTCAAGTGCACATGGAACCTTCTCCAGAATAGATCACATCCTAGGTCATAAATCTAGCCTTGGTAAATTCAAATAATTGAAATCATTCCAGTCATCTTTTCTGACCACAATGCAGTAAGATTATATCTCGATTACAGGGGGGGAAAAAAGTATTAAAAGTTCAAACATATGGAGGCTAAATAACACGCTTCTGAATAACAACAAATCATAGAAGAAATAAAAAAGGAAATAAAAATATGTATAGAAACGAATGAAAATGAAAACACAACAACCCAAAACCTATGGGACACTGTAAAAGCACTGCTAAGGGGAAGGTTCATAGAAATACAGGCTTACCTCAAGATACAAGAAAAAAGTCAAATAAATAACCTAACTCTACACCTAAAGCAACTAGAGAAAGAAGAAATGAAGAACCCTAGGGTTAGTAGAAGGATAGAAATCTTAAAAATTCAGGCAGAAATAAATGCAAAAGAACCAAAAGAGACCATAGCAAAAATCAACAAAGCTAAAAAGTTGTTTTTTTGAAAAGGTAAATAAAGTGGACACACCATTAGCCAGACTCATCAAGAAACAAAGAACCAAATCAACAAAATTAGAAATGAAAATGGAGAGATCACAACAGAGAACTCTGAAATACAAAGGATCATAAGAGACCACTACCAGCAGCTCTATGCCAATAAAATGGACAACTTGGAAGAAATGGACAAATTCTTAGAAAAGTATAACTTTCCAAAACTGAACCAGGAATAAATAGAAGAAATTAACAGATCCATCACAAGCATGGAAATCAAAACTGTAATAAGAAATCTTCCAGCAAACAAAAGCCCAGGACCAGACGGCTTCACAGCTGAATTCTACCAAAAATTCAGAGAACAGTTAACACCTATCTTACTCAAACTCTTCCAGAAAATTGCAGAAGATAAACTTCCAAACTCATTCTATGAGGCCACCATCATCCTAATACCAAAACCAGACAAAGACGCCACAAAAAAAGAAAACTACAGGCCAATATCCCTGATGAACATAGATACAAAAATCCTTAACAAAATTCTATCAAACAGAATCCAACAACATATTAAAAGGATCATACATCATGACCAAGTGGGCTTTATCCCAGGAATGCAAGGATTCTTTAATATCTGCAAATCAATCAATGTAATATACCACATTAACAAACTGAAAGATAAAAACCATATGATTATCTCCATAGATGCAGAAAAAGCCTTTGACAAAATTCAACATTCATTTATGATAAAAATTCTCCAGAAAGCAGGTAGAGAAGGAACATTCAGTTTAGTTCAGTTCGGTTCAGTCACTCAGTCATATCCGACTCTTTGTGACCCCATGAATCGCAGCACACCAGGCCTCACTGTCCATCACAAACTCCTGGAGTTTACTCAAACCCACGCCCATTGAGTCGGTGATGCCACACAGCCATCTCATCCTCTGTCGTCCCCTTCTCCTCTGCCGCCAATCCCTCCCAGCATCAGGGTCTTTTTCAATGTGTCAACTCTTCGCATGAGGTAGCCAAAGTATTGGAGTTTCAGCTTCAGCATCAGTCCTTCCAATGAACACCCAGGACTTATCTCCTTCAGGATGGACTGGTTGGATCTCCTTGCAGTCCAAGGGACTCTCAAGAGTCCTCTCCAACACCGCAGTTCCAAAGCATTAGTTTTTCGGTGCTCAGCTTTCTTAACAGTCCAACTCTCATATCCATATATGACTACTGGAAAAATCATAGCCTTGGCTAGATGCACCTTTCTTGGCAAAGTAATGTCTCTGCTTTTTAATATGCTATCTAGGTTGGTCATAACTTTCCTTCCAAGGAGTAAGCGTCTTTTAGTTTCATGGCTGCAGTCACCATCTACAGTGATTTTGGAGCCCCCAAAACTAAAGTCTGACACTGTTTCCACTGTCTCCCCATCTGTTTCCCATGAGGTGATAGGATCAGATGCCATGATCTTAGTTTTCTGAATGTTAAGCTTTAAGCCAACTTTTTCACTCTCTTTCTCTTTCATCAAGAGCCTTTTTAGTTCATCTTCACTTTCTGCCATAAGGGTGGTTTCATCTTCATATCTGAGGTTATTGATATTTTTCCTGGCAATCTTAATTCCAGCTTGTGCTTCCAGTCCAGCGTTTCTCATGATATACTCTGCATATAAGTTAAATAAGCAGGGTGACAATATAAAGCCTTGACGTACTCCTTTTCCTATTTGGAGCCAGTCTGTTGTTCCATGTTCAGTTCTCAACTGTTCCTTCCTGACCTGCACACAGATTTCTCAAGAGGCAGGTCAGGTGGTCTGGTATTCCCATCTCCTTCAGAATTTTCTACATTGTATTGTGATCCACACCGTCGAAGGCTTTGGCATAGTCAATAAAGCAGAAATAGATGTTTTTTTCTGGAAATCTCTTGCTTTTTTGATGATCCAGCGGATATTGGCAATTTGATCTCTGGTTCCTCTGCCTTTTCTAAAACCAACTTGAACATCTGGAAGTTCTTGACTCATGTATTGCTGAAGCTTGGCTTGGAGAATTTTGAGCATTACATTACTAGCATGTGAGATGAGTGCAATTGTGCGGTAGTTTGAGCATTCTTTGGAATTGCCTTTCTTAGGGATGATAATGAAAACTGACCTTTTCCAGTCCTGTGACCACTGCTGAGTTTTCCAAATTTGCTGACATATTGAGTGCAACACTTTCACAGCATCATCTTTCAGGATTTGAAATAGCTCAACTGGAATTCCATCACATCCACTAGCTTTGGTCGTAGTGATGCTTTCTAAGGCCCACTTGACTTCACATTCCAGGATGTCTGGCTCTAGGTGAGTGATCACACCATTGTGATCATCTGGGTTGTGAAGATATTTTTTGTAGAGTTCTTCTGTGCCTTCTTGCCACCTCTTCTTAATATCTTCTGCTTCTGTTAGGTCCATACCTTTTCTGTCTTTGATTAAGCCCATTTTTGCATGAAATGTTCCCTTGGTATCTCTAATTTTCCATACCTCAACATAATAAAACTATATATCACAAACCCACAGCAAACATTATCCTCAGTGGTGAAAAATTGAAAGCATTTCCCTTAAAGTCAGGAAAAAGACAAGGGTGCCCACACTCACCACTCTATTCAACATAGTTTTGGAAGTGTTGGCCACAGCACTTAGAGCAGAGAAAGAAATAAAAGGAATCCAGATAGGAAAAGAAGAAGTAAATCTCTCACTGTTTGCAGATGACATGATCCTCTACATAGAAAACCCTAAAGACTTCACCAGAAAATTTCTAGAGCTAATCAATGAATATAGTAATGTTGCTGGATGTAAAATTAACACACAGAAATCCCCTGCATTCCTATACACTAACAATGAGAAAACAGAAAGAGAAATTAAGGAAACAATACCATTCACCATTGCAACAAAAAGAATAAAATACTTAGGAGTATATCTACCTGAACAAAAGAAAGACCTATGTATATAAAACTATAAAACACTGATGAAAGAAATTAAAGAGGACACAAATAGATGGAGAAATATACCTTGTTTATGGATTGGAAGAATCAATATTGTCAAAATGACTATAAAACCCAAAGCAGTCTACAGATGCAATGCAATCCCTATCAAGCCACCAATGGTATTTTTCACAGAACTAGAACAAATAATTTCACAATTTGTATGGAAATACAAAAAACCTCAAATAGCCAAAGCAATCTTGAGAAAGAAGAATGGAACTGGAGGAATCAACCTGCCTGACTATCAGGCTCTACTACAAAGCCACAGTCATCAAGACAGTATGGTACTGGCACAAAGACAAGCATAGATCAATGGAGCAGAAGAGAAAGCCCAGAGATAAATCCACATACCTATGGACACCTTATCTTCAACAAAGGAGGCAAGGATATACAATGGAAAATAGACAACTTCTTTAACAAGTGGTGCTGGGAAAACTGGTCAACCACTTGTAAAAGAATGAAACTAGAACACTTTTGAACACCATACACAAAAATAAACTCAAAATTTGTGAAAGATCTAAATGTAAGACCAGAAACTACAAAACTCCTAGAGGAGAACACAGGCAAAACACTCTTCGACATAAATCACAGCAGGATCCTCTATGACCCACCTCCCAGAATATTGGAAATAAAAGCAAAAATAAATAAGGGGACCTGATTAAACTTAAAAGCTTTTGCACAACAAAGGAAATTATAAGCAAGGTGAAAAGACAGCCCTCAGAATGGGAGAAAATAATAGGAAACAAAGCAACAGACAAAGGATTAATCTCAGAAGTATACAAGCAACTCCTACAGCTCAATTCCAAAAAAATAAATGAACCAATCAAAAAATGGGCCAAAGAACTAAACAGACATTTCTCCGAAGAAGGCATACAGATGGCTAACAAACAGATGAAAAGATGCTCAACATCACTCATTATCAGAGAAATGCAAATCAAAACCACAATGATGTACCATTACATGCCAGTCCAGATGGCTGCCATCCAAAAGTCTACAAGCAATAAATGCTGGAGAGGGTGTGGAGAAAAGGGAACCCTCTTATACTGTTGGTGGGAATGCGAATTAATACAGCCACTATGGAGAACAGTGGTGGAGATTCCTTAAAAAACTGGAAATAGAACTGCCATATGACCCAGCAACCCCACTCCTGGGCATACACACTGAGGAAACCAGATCTGAAAGAGACACGTGCACCCCAATGTTCATTGCAGCACTGTTTATAATAGCTAGGACATGGAAGCAACCTAGATGCCCGTCAGCAGACTAATGGATAAGGAACCTATGGCACATATATACAATGGAATATTACTCAACCATTAAAAAGAATTCATTTGAATCAGTTCTAATGAGATGGATGAAACTGGAGCCCATTATACAGAGTGAAGTAAGCCAGAAAGATAAAGACCAACACAGTAAACTAACACATATATATGGAATTTAAAAAGATGGTAATGATAACCCTATATGCAAAACAGAAAAAGAGACACAGATGTACAGAACAGACTTTGGGATTCTGTGGGAGAAGTCGAGGGTAGGATGTTCTGAGATAATAGCATTGAAACAAGTACGCTATCAAGAGTGAAACAGATCATCAGCCCAGGTTGGATGCATGAGACAAGTGCTCAGGGCTGGTGCACTGGGAAGACCTAGAAGGATGGGATGGGGAGGGAGGTGGTAGCAGGGATCGGATGGGGAACACATGTAAATCCATGGCTGATTCATGTCAATGTATGGCAAAAACCACTACAATATTGTGTAGTAATTAGCCTTCAACTAAAATAAATAAATAAATAAATATATTTATAAATATAATATTTAAATATATATTATATATTATATGAATAATATATATAACAATATAATCATTATACATTGTATATTATATAAGCACATAATTATGTATATATATGTATATAAATATATCTATAACATATTTTATAATATATATAAAATATATAATACATATGAATAATATATATTATGTAATATATAATCATATAATTATATTTCATATTTATCATACAATTATGATTATATAGTAATTTATGGATATAT
The DNA here is from genome assembly GCF_023699985.2 of Odocoileus virginianus. Classification (NCBI taxonomy): domain Eukaryota; kingdom Metazoa; phylum Chordata; class Mammalia; order Artiodactyla; family Cervidae; genus Odocoileus; species Odocoileus virginianus. The sequence goes on along the minus strand of NW_027224311.1, from coordinate 67,469 downwards.
ATATTACATATGTATATATTCATATTATATATATAATGTATGTATGTGTTCATATAATATATGTAAGTATATATGATAATATATGTATATACATATGTGTATATATGCATGTATATATGCAGATATATTTATTTATATATTAAATATATTATATTAATATATAACATTAAATATATAATACTTAAATGATAGATTATATAAAATATGTATATTTAATAAATTACACATTATGATTAATGAATGTATTAATATTTATTTCTATTAAATATAATATATAATATATAATTATTATATAAAATATATACATAATATGTAATATTAAATACAGCTGTTAACTCAAGCCAGTAGCCTCATCTCATTTTCAAACAAAGACAAATTTATATGTTTCAAAACTGGAGGAAAATAGGACTGAGCTGGTTTGATTAAGAAATATATATAATTAACCCATGAAAGTGACAGTTGCTCATTTGTGTCTGACTCTTTGGGACCATGGACTGCATCATCCATGGAATTCTCCAGGCCAGAATATTGGAGTGGGTAATCTTTCCCTTCTCCAGGGATCTTCCCAACCCAGGGATCAAACCCATGCCTCCCACACTGCTGACGGATTCTTTACCTGATCCACAAGGAAAGTGAGGTAGAGGAGTATAAACATGTAAGCGGTTTAGGTGATTTAATAAACTCTCAAGATAATTTTATTTAAACATATTCAGTGCTTTATAAACTGAACGTGTATCTATATCTCGAATGAAAACTAACTTCCCTATGGTCCCAAGTCTTATTACTGCTATGAATTCTATAGAGAAAGGAGGTTCTAGTTAACTAAAATGATTTATTTTTACAGGACTTACGAAGTAGGAAAAATATGTTGTCATTTTTTGTGTGCAGAAACACTCATAAAACAAACTTCTGGGGGACTTTCCTGGTGGTCCACTGGTTAAGACTCCACATTTCCAATGAAGGGGGCATGGCTTCCATCCTGGTCTGGGGACTAAGATTGCACATGCTACGTGGCAAGAAAAGAAGAGAAAAGAAAAACATTGTGATTTAAGTTAGTTTAAAAGGAGATAACTGGAGAGGGAAATGGGAACCCACTCCAATGTTCTTGCCTAGAAAAGCCCATGAACAGAGGAGCCTTGTAGGCTACAGTCCATGGGGTAGCAGTCAGACATGACTGAGCAGCTATGCATGCATTCATGTTTACCTCAGTAATATATTTAAAATACAGTGTGTGGATTCATTTGTGACTATTATTTTTTAATGTGTTATCTTTGAGAGGAAATCATGCTATTTTTTGTTTTGCTTTTATTTTTTATTGGAGTATAGTTGATTTATGATGCTGCATTAGTTTCTGCTGTACATGGAAGTGAATCAGGTATATCCCCCTCCCTGTAAGACCTCCCTCCCACCCCTACCATCCTACTTCTCTAGGTGATTACAGAGCACCAAAATGAGTTTCCTGTGCTTTATATCATGTTGCCACTAGCTGTCTGTTTTACATGTGGTAGTATATATGTGTGTGTTTGTGTGTCTATCCTAATCTCTCAATTTGTCCCACCCTCCCTTACACCCACCACTGTATCCACATGTCCACTTTCTATGTCTGTGTCTTTGTTTCTGCCCTGTAAATGGAATCATCTGTACCATTTTTCTAGATGCCACATATATTGATTAATATATAATATTCTGAGTTACTTCACTCTATGACAGATTCTAGGTCTCCCCATGTCTATTTCCTTTCTTTTTATGGCTGAGTACTATAATATCCCATTGTATACATGCACCACTCTTCTTTACCCATTCAAGTGTCAGGGAACATTTACTGATTCTGTGTTTTAGCTATTGTAAATAGTGTTGCTACAAACATTGGGGTATATATATCTTTTCAAATTGGTGTTTTCTCCAGATACATGGGCAGTAATAGAACTGCTGAATCATATAACAATTTTCTCAGATTTCCCTGGTAGCTCAGATGGTAAAGAATTTGTTTGCAGTGTAGGAGATCTGGGTTTGATTCCTTGGTTGGGAAGAGCCCCTGGAAAATGGAATCACTACCCACACCAGATTTCTTGCCTGGAGAATCTCATGGACAGAGGAGCCTGGCGGGCTACAGTTTATAGAGTCACAAAAAGTCAGACATTAGAAGCAATGGAGTAGCCCTCATAGTAAACAAAAGAATCTGAAATGCATTACTTGGTACAATTTTAAAAGTGACAGAATCATCTCTGTTTGTTTCCAAGGCAAACCATTCAATATCACAGAAATCCAAATTCATGCCCCAACTACTATGCTTAAACAGATGAAGTAGAATGGTTCTATGAAGACCTAAAAGATGTTCTAGGATTAGCACCAAAAAAAAAAAAAAAAAAAAAAAATGAGCTTTTCACCATAGGGGCTTGAAATGCAGAAGGAAATAGAGAGATACCTGGAGTAACAGGCAAGTTTGGTCTTGGAGTACAAACTGAAGCAGGACAAAGGCTGAGAGAGTTTTGCCAAGAGAACACACTGGTCATAGCAAACATCTTCTTCCAACAATACAAGAGATAACTCTACACATGGACATCACCAGATGGTCAAAACCAAAATCAGATTGATTATACTCTTTGCAGCTGAACACGCAGTTCTATACAGGCAGCAAAATTAAGACTGGGAGCTCACTGTGGATCAGACCATGAATTCCTCATTGCAAACTTCAGACTTAAATTGAAGAAAGTGGGGAAAACCACTAAACCATTCAGTTCAGTTCAATTCAGGCGCTCAGTTGTGTCCGACTCTTTATGACCTCATGAATCACAGCACGCCAGGCCTCCCTGTCCATCACCAACTCCTGGAGTTTACTCAAACTCATGTCCATCGAGTCGGTGATCCCATGCAGCCATCTCATCCTCTGTCGTCCCCTTCTCCTCCTGCCCCCAATCACTCCCAGCATCAGGGTCTTTTCCAATGAGTCAACTCTTCGCATGAGGTGCCCAAAGTATTGGAGCTTCAGCTTCAGCATCAGTCCTTCCAGTGAACACCCAGGACTGATCTTTAGGATGGACTGGTTGGATCTCCTTGCAGTCCAAGGGACTCTCAAGAGTCTTCTCCAACACCACAGTTCAAAAGCATCAAATTTTCGGCACTCAGCTTTCTTCACAGTCCAACTCTCACATCCATACATGACCACTGGAAAAACCATAGCCTTGACTAGATGGACCTTTGTTGGCAAAGTACTGTCTCTGCTTTTTAATATGCGATCTAGGCTGCTCATTACTTTCCTTCAAAGGAGTAAGCTTTACTTCCATTGTCATGTCATTTTTATTTAATTATATTTTAATGGAAGGATAATTGCTTTACAGAATCTTGTTGTTTTCTGTCAAACCTCAGCAGCCATAGACATGCATATGTCCTCTTGCTCTTGAACCTCCCTCCCATTTCTCTCCCCACCCCACACCTGCAGGTTGATACAGAGCCCCTGTTTGAATTCTCTGAGACATACTGCAAATTCCCACTGGTATCTATTTTGCATATGGTAATGTAAGTTTCCATGTTACACCCTCCATAAATCTCATTTTTTCGACCCATCAACCTCTCTCTTATTGTATAGGGCCATCATGGATAATGCAGGATAATCTTTATATTTCAAAATTCTTAATTCAAGTACTTCTGCAATCTCTTTTGCCATGGAAAGTAACTTATTAACGGATTCTGGAGGTTAAGACACGAACACCTTTTGGGAGTGTTTTATCTAGAGTACCACAATGTGGTATGCTGCTTTTATTTCACTTTGAATTTATTGAGTTCATGGGGCTGTAAATCAATGTTTTAAACTAATCTGGGAATTTTTAGCCATTATTATTTTGAGTTTTATTTCTACCTCCCCACCACAACTTTTGAAACTATGACTTCACACAAACTTTGGAACACTTGATATATTCTAACAGATTTGTGAGGTTCTGTTCATTTTCTTTTCACCTTTATTTCTTTGTTCTTCAGAGTGATAACTGATCTATAATTAAGTTTACTACTTCTCCCTCCCACAAACTCAGATTTCCTTTTGATTCTAACTTGTGAAATTTTCATTACTATTATTATAACTTCTATCTCTAGAATTTTCATGTGGTTCTTTCTTAAAAGTTTTATGTTAATTTTTTATTTATTAATTCAATAATGGAATAATTTTCTTTCCTTCCTTGAACACAATTGTAATGTTTTCTTTGAAGAAATTTCTTCACTAAATTATTATCTCGACCCATTCAGAATTAGTTTCTGGTCATTGCTTTTCTTCCACTTATGAGTTTCATATTTCAGTTTTATTTGAGAAATGCAAATCAAAACTACAGTGAGTAACCACATTAAACAGGTCAGAATGCCATCATTAAAACATCCACAAATAACAAATGCAGGAGAGGGTGTGGAGAGAAGGGAACCCCCCCCCACACTGTAGGTGGGAATGTAAGCTGGTACAGCTACTATGGAAAACAGTATGGAGATTTTCCAGAAAACTAAAAACAGAATTACCATATGATACAGCAATCCCACTTCTGGGAGATAAACAAACATAACTATAATTCAAAAAGACACAAGCACACCTATCTTCATAGCAGCACTATTGACAATAGCTGAAACATGGAGACAATCTAAATTCCATTGACAGATAAGTGGATAAAGTAGATGTGGTACAAATATACAATGGAATACTGCTCAGCCATAAAAAAGAATGAAATAATGCCATTTATTGCAACATGAATGGACTAGAGATTGTCATACTGAGTGAAATAAGTCAGAAAGAGAAAGACAAGTTTTACACAATATTGCTTATATGTGGAATCTAAAATATGATGCAAATGAACTTATTCGCAAAACAGAAATAGATTCATAAACATAGAGAACAGAATTGTGGTTGCCAAGGGTAGGGTGAGAGGGAGAGGATGGACTGGGAGTTTGGTATTGGGAGTAGATGTGAACTATTACATTTAGAATGGACAAAGAGAAAAGTCCTAATGTGTAGAGCTATATTCTCTATCCTGTGATAAACTATAATGGAAAAAAATAGTTTAAACATTGTATATATGTGTATAACTGAGGCACTTTCCTATATAGTACAGGAAAATGTACAATGCTGTAACTCATCTATACTTCAATAAAAAAAGAAAAATAATAGAGTACAATTTTCTTCCTACCTTAACAGGGAAATAAGAAGAATATTATGAAATTAAATGTATAAATGAACATTTGGAGTAATAGCAAATTTGAGTGCAGATAAATCATCACATAAATTGAGGTAAGTTATTACAGATAAATATTATTGTTGGCTTATTATCACCTTATATTATTTAAGGAAATGATAATAGTATTATCTTGATTTGTATTTTATTTTTATTAGGCCATTCACTGGGCCTTTGTCTAGTAAGTTTAATAAAGCTCTGATAGTTAGCAGTCATTTGCTCTAGTAACAATAATTTACACACAGGGTGTCTCTCTTTTTTTTTTTTTTTTCTTTTTTTTTTTTTCTTTTTTTTTCCTTTTATTTTTATTAGTTGGAGACTAATTACTTTACATCATTGCAGTGGTTTTTTTCATACATTGAAATGAATTAGCCATGGATTTACATGCATTCCCCATCCCAGTCCCCCCTCCCACCTCCCTCTCCACCCGATCCCTCTGGGTCTTCCCAGTGCATCCAGGCCCGAGCACTTGTCTCATGCACCCAACCTGGGCTGGTGATCTGTTTCACCCTAGATAATATACATGTTTCGATGCTGTTCTCTTGAAACATCCCACCCTCGCATTCTCCCAGAGTCCACAAGTTTGTTCTATACATCTGAGTCTCTTTTTCTGTTTTGCATATAGGGTTATCGTTACCATCTTTCTAAATTCCATATATATGTGTTAGTATACTGTAATGGTCTTTATCTTTCTGGCTTACTTCACTCTGTATAATGGGCTCCATTTTCATCCATCTCATTAGAACTGATTCAAATAATAAAATACTTAGGAGTATATCTACCTAAAGAAACAAAAGACCTATACATACAGAACTATAAAAGACTGATGAAAGAAATCAAAGAGGACACAAACAGACGGAGAAATATACCATGTTCATGGATTGGAAGAATCAATATTGTCAAAATGGCTATACTACCCAAAGCAATCTATAGATTCAATGCAATATCTATTAAACTACCAACGGTATTTTTCACAGAACTAGAACAAATAATTTCACAATTTGTATGGAAATACAAAAAACCTCGAATAGCCAAAGTAATACTGAGAAACAAGAATGGAACTGGAGGAATCAACCTGCCTGACTTCAGACTATACTACAAAGCCACAGTGATCAAGACAGTATGGTACTGGCACAAAGACAGAAATATAGATCAATGGAACAGAATAGAAAGCCCAGAGATAAATCCACGAACCTATGGTCACCTTATCTTCGACAGAGGAGGCAAGGATATACAATGGAAAAAAGACAACCTCTTTAACAAGTGGTGCTGGGAAAACTGGTCAACCACTTGTGAAAGAATGAAACTAGAGCACTTTCTAACACCATACACAAAAATAAACTCAAAATGGATTAAAGATCTAAATGTAAGACCAGAAACTATAAAACTCCTAGAGGAAAACATAGGCAAAATACTCTGACATAAATCACAGCAGGATCCTCTATGACCCACATGCCAGAGTAAGAAATAAAAGCAAAAATAAACAAATGGACCCTAATGAAACTTAAAAGCTTTTGCACAACAAAGGAAACTATAAGCAAGGTGAAAAGACAGCCCTCAGATTGGGAGAAAATAATAGCAAATGAAGCAACAGACAAAGGATTAATCTCAAAAATATACAAGCAACTCCTCCAGCTCAACTCCAGAAAAATAAATGACCCAATCAAAAAATGGGCCAAAGAACTCAACAGACATTTCTCCAAGGAAGACATACAGATGGCTAACAAACACATGAAAAGATGCTCAACATCACTCATTATCAGAGAAATGCAAATCAAAACCACAATGAGGTACCATTATACACCAGTCAGGATGGCTGCTATCCAAAAGTCTACAAGCAATAAATGCTGGAGAGGGTGTGGAGAAAAGGGAACCCTCTTACACTGTTGGTGGGAATGCAAATTAGTACAGCCACTATGGAAAACAGTGTGGAGATTTCTTAAAAAGCTGGAAATAGAATTGCCATATGACCCAGCAATCCCACTTCTGGGCATACACTCCAAGGAAACCAGATCTGAAAGAGACACGTGCACCCCAATGTTCATCGCAGCACTGTTTATAATAGCCAGGACATGGAAGCAACCTAGATGCCCATCAGCAGACGAATGGATGAGGAAGCTGTGGTACATATACACCATGGAATATTACTCAGCCACAGGGTGTCTCTTAAGTAATGAAATAAAACAAATTAGACACAAAAAGAAGGAAAAAATAACATTTATAGTGAAATAGTTAGCTTAGAATATCTCAACCTAAACATTACCAGAACACTATTAGCTTACCTTATTTATTTATTTGTTTGTTTATTTATTTATTTTGGAATTCCTTTGTTTATGACACTGGGAAGTGCTGTGACAGCCACAAGTAGGTTTATTATTAAGGACACATGAAAACCAAAGAGTGTTCAGGAATAGGTTCTCAGACAAAATCCAGGGGATATCATTTCTAATCATGGCTCCATCACTGACAAGTTCATCTATTTCATTATGAACAGGTCCATTTCTCCCCCAATGTTTTCTTTTGAAAAATTATACATCAGAAGTAATGGTAAGCTATAAAGAATCACTCCAAAAAAATCACAAATACTGTTCAATTTGTTTCTACAATTTTTATTTAAACAAATATATTTAAATTGCACAATTAAAACTCACCACAGAATTTGAATCAATGAGAAAAATGGTTACTATATAGTATATAAAATATAAAGAGTATAACTTCTTTCATTTGATTCTCCGTGGACATTTTATACACTAATAGAAGAAATCTCATGATCTATTTTATGCAGCTCCACCAAAGATTTAATTTCAAATTCTCTAAACAGTGAGTACTCAAGGCCTTTTGGAGAGTGTAATTCTTTGAGGGACTATATCTGAGATAATTCTCCTTGCTCCATTTTACCTCTACAATGAAGAGAAACGAGTACCAATAAGTATTGCATCTCCCTCCGTGGGATGGCAGATAAAATGCTCAGAAAATAAACTGCTTTCACTGTGCTATCTGCTGATGTGCTGCTTAATAGTAGGTGGTTGTCCTCTGATCGCTGGTTAACCGCCTTTAGAAACAGTCCACTGCAGTTCTGAAGTGGGACTCTAGGAATGTTATAATTGGGGCAGAATAAACAGATTCTATTTAATGTGACAGCTTGAGGAAAACCCAAGATTAGAGTATCAGAGGCTACCTATAATAGGAAAACAGCAACAACAAAAAAGCAGCCCAAATTCATCATTTTCTAATACATTTTCCCCTCAGGTATATCAAGGGTGCAAATAAACTTCAACAGCAGTTTTTTTTTTATAATCAGGCTATTATGATTTTCATTTTATTATTCATTTATTTTATATGGAAAGCTGCAAACAAGTTTAGTCATGGTTTCTGCATACCCATTAGGCACTGATGAATGATACTGTATTCTTTCCTCACTTTAACCTCAGATCATTTTTCCTCCATAATCAAATCAACCCTATCAAAAATTTGAGAAAAATAATCAGAAAATGGTTTTTAAATGTACAGGGTAAACACTTTTACTCTTAGGTAATAAAATAATTGATAACATGTTTTTTTTTTTGCTAGGCTCCTGCTGGGATTTTGAATATACTATTTTTCTCACTTTAAACCTCATTTTCTAGTTTGAGAAAATCATAGCACAAGCAAGTATGACCAGCTATAATTGTCAAATTCAGGTTTTAAATCTCAATAAGCATGACTATAAGATTCATATTATTGTAACATTAAACAAGTAACTAACGGGATGAAATATTTTATCATGTACCATGATATAATGATGGAATGACTAAAAATTAGGACCTATCTATGGATCTTTTTATATCTATCTGTACCTCTATAATTTGGAGAGATATATAACTTGAAATCTATCTATAAGGTATAGTTACTATAGTTTAAAAAAATAAGGCTTCCCTGGTGGCTCAGTCAGTAAAGAATCCACCTGGAAATTTAAAAAAAGAAAAGAATAATACTGGAGTGGGTTGCCATGCCCTCCTCCAGGGGATCTTCCCAACCCAGGAGTCATACCCAGGTCTCCCACATTGCAGGCAGATGCTTTTCCATCTGAACCAACAGAGAAGCCCCTACCTCATTTTAGAAAAAGCATATAAAAGTAACACTGGGATCTAGGGAAGGCATAGATCCTTTTCTTTTTAATTTATTTTTATTAGTTGGAGGTTAATTACTTTACAATATTCTAGTGGTTTTGCCATACATTGACATGAATCAACCATGGATTTACATGTGTTCCCCATCCCGATCCCCGCTCCCGCTTCCCTCCCCATTTGATCTCTTTGGGTCTTCCCAGTGCACCAGCCCTGAGCACTTGTCTCATGCATCCAACCTGGGATGGTGATCTGTTTCATCCTTTTGAATCAGTTCTAATGAGATGGATGAAACTGGAGCCCATTATGCAGAGTGAAGTAAGCCAGAAAGATAGAGATCAATACAGTATACTAACACATATATACGGAATTTAAAAAGATGGTAATGATAACCCTATATGCAAAACAGAAAAAGAGACACAGATGTACAGAACAGACTTTTGGACTCTGTGGGAGAGGGCGAGGGTGGGATGTTCTGAGAGAATGGCATAGATCCTGTTAATCCTCACATTAAACTTGACACCAGAAGTATCATTTACAAAAGTACTGTCATACTGTTCAGTTCAGTTCAGTTGCTCAGGCCTCTCTTGACTCTTTGTGATCCCATGGACTGCAGCATGCCAAGGCTTCCCTGTCCATCACCAACTCCTGGAGCTTTCTCAAACTCATGGTCACTGAGTTGGTGATGCCATCCAACCATCTTATCTTCTGTCTTCCCCTTCTCCTCCTGCCTTCAATCTTACCCAACATCAGGGTCTTTTCCAATGAGGCAGTTCTTCACATCAGGTCTCCAAAGTATTGGAGCTTCCTTCAGTTTCAGCATCAGTCCTTCCAATGAATATTCAAGACTGACTTCCTTTCGGATGGACTGGTTGGATCTCCTTGAAGTCCAAGGGACTCTCAAGAATCTTCTCTCTCTTTTTTTTTTTCTCTACAGTTATATTTTATTTTTTTTCCATTTATTTTCATTAGTTGGAAGCTAATTACTTTACATCATTGCAGTGGTTTTTGTCATACATTGAAATGAATTAGCCATGGATTTACATGTATTCCCCATCCCAGTCCCCACTCCCACCTCCCTCTCCACCCGATCCCTCTGGGTCTTCCCAGTGCACCAGGCCCGAGCACTTGTCTCATGCACCCAACCTGGGCTGGTGATCTGTTTCACCCTAGATAATATACATGTTTCGATGCTGTTCTCTTGAAACATCCCACCCTCGCCTTCTCCTAGAGTCCACAAGTCTGTTCTATGCATCTGAGTCTCTTTTTCTGTTTTGCATATAGGGTTATCTTTACCATCTTTCTAAATTCCATATATATGTGTGAGTATACTGTAATGGTCTTTATCTTTCTGGCTTACTTCGCTCTGTATAATGGACTCCAGTTTCATCCATCTCATTAGAACTGATTCAAATGAATTCTTTTTAATGGCTGAGTAATATTCCATGGTGTATATGTACCACAGCTTCTTCATCCATTCGTCTGCTGATGGGCATCTAGGTTGCTTCCATGTCCTGGCTATTATAAACAGTGCTGCGATGAACATTGGGGTGCACGTGTCTCTTTCAGATCTGGTTTCCTTGGAGTGTATGCCCAGAAGTGGGATTGCTGGGTCATATGGCAATTCTATTTCCAGCTTTTTAAGAAATCTCCACACTGTTTTCCATAGTGGCTGTACTAAATTGCATTCCCACCAACAGTGTAAGAGGGTTCCCTTTTCTCCACACCCTCTCCAGCATTTATTGCTTGTAGACTTTTGGATAGCAGCCATCCTGACTGGTGTGTAGTGGTACCTCATTGTGGTTTTGATTTGCATTTCTCTGATAATGAGTGATGTTGAGCATCTTTTCATGTGTTTGTTAGCCATCTGTATGTCTTCCTTGGAGAAATGTCTGTTGAGTTCTTTGGCCCATTTTTTGATTGGGTCATTTATTTTTCTGGATTGAGCTGGAGGAGTTGCTTGTATATTTTTGAGATTAATCCTTTGTCTGTTGCTTCATTTGCTATTATTTTCTCCCAATCTGAGGGCTGTCTTTTCACCTTGCTTATAGTTTCCTTTGTTGTGCAAAAGCTTTTAAGTTTCATTAGGTCCCATTTGTTTATTTTTGCTTTTATTTCTAAAATTCTGGGATGTGGGTCATAGAGGATCCTGCTGTGATTTATGTCAGAGTATTTTGCCTATGTTTCCTCTAGGAGTTTTATAGTTTCTGGTCTTACATTTAGATCTTTAATCCATTTTGAGTTTATTTTTGTGTATGGTGTTAGAAAGTGCTCTAGTTTCATTCTTTTACAGGTGGTTGACCAGTTTTCCCAGCACCACTTGTTAAAGAGGTTGTCTTTTCTCCATTGTATATCCTTGCCTCCTTTATCGAAGACAAGGTGACCATAGGTTCACCCAGGACCAGATGGCTTCACAGCTGAATTCCACCAAAAATTTAGAGAAGAGCTAACACCTATCTTACTCAAACTCTTCCAGAAAATTGCAGAAGAAGGTAAACTTCCAAACTCATTCTATGAGGCCACCATCACCCTAATTCCAAAACCAGACAAAGATGCCACAAAAAAAGAGAACTACAGGCCAATATCACTGATGAACATAGATGCAAAAATCCTTAACAAAATTCTAGCAAACAGAATCCAACAACATATTAAAAAAATCATACATCATGACCAAGTGGGCTTTATCCCAGAAATGCAAGGATTCTTTAATATCCGGAAATCAATCAATGTAATACACCACATTAACAAATTGAAAGATAAAAACCGTATGATTATCTCATTAGATGCAGAAAAAGCCTTTGACAAAATTTAACATCCATTTATGATTAAAACTCTCCAGAAGGCAGGAATAGAAGGAACATACCTCAACATAATAAAAGCTATATATGACAAACCCACAGCAAGCATCACCCTCAATGGTGAAAAATTGAAAGCATTTCCCCTGAAATCAGGAACAAGACAAGGGTGCCCACTCTCACCACTACTATTCAACATAGTTTGGAAGTTTTGGCCACAGCAATCAGGGCAGAAAAAGAAGTAAAAGGAATCCAGATAGGAAAAGAAGAAGTGAAACTCTCTGTTTGCAGATGACATGATCCTCTACATAGAAAACCCTAAAGACTCTACCAGAAAATTACTAGAGCTAATCAATGAATACAGTAAAGTTGCAGGATATAAAATTAACACACAGAAATCTCTTGCATTCCTATACACTAACAATGAGAAAACAGAAAGAGAAATTAAGGAAATGATACCATTCACCATTGCAACAAAAAGAATAAAATACTTAGGAGTATATCTACCTAAAGAAACAAAAGACCTATACATAGAAAACTATAAAACACTGATGAAAAAAATCAAAGAGGACACAAACAGATGGAGAAATATACCGTGTTCATGGATTGGAAGAATCAATATTGTTAAAATGGCTATACTACCCAAAGCAATCTATAGATTCAATGCAATCCCTATCAAACTACCAACGGTATTTTTCACAGAACTAGAACAAATAATTTCACAATTTGTATGGAAATACAAAAAACCTCAAATAGCCAAAGTAACTTTGAGAAAGAAGAATGGAACTGGAGGAATCCATCTGCCTGACTTCAGACTATACTACAAAGCCACAGTGATCAAAACAGTATGGTACTGGCACAAAAACAAAAATATAGATCAATGGAACAGAATAGAAAGCCCAGAGGTAAATCTCAAGAGTCTTCTCGAACGCCACAGTTCAAAAGCATCAATTCTTTGGCACTCAGCTTTCTTATTATTTTCTTCCGAGGGAACCATCTTTTAATTTCATGGTTGCAGTCACATCTGCAGTGATTTGGAGCCCAAAATTTTATAATTTATATGAGCACTGACAAACTGTACTTCCAAACTTAAAAGCATTTGGTCTGTGAAAGTACAGTTAAGAGAATCAAAATGTATACAAGCTACACTAGTAGAAAATATATGCAAGCTACACATATAATAGAGATAGTATCTATCCTTTGTTAGATTGTGTAAAGTGTTGTCAAAACTCGAGGTAAAAATGATCCAATTAGAAAACGAGCAAAGGATAAAAAGGGACATTTCCCCACAGATGATATACAGATGGCAAATGAGTACATGAAAACATGTTCAACTTAGTTAGACTTTAGGAAAATGCAAATTAAAACCACAACGGATATCACATCTATCTGTGTAGCTTTTAAAAAAACTAGCGACAATACCAAATGTTGGTAAGAATGGACAGCAACTCAAACATTGCTGATAGGAATATGAAACAAGCAGCTTCTAGAAAACAGTTTAGTTTTTTTAAATAACTCAGCATGCAACTACCATGCAATCCAATAACTGCACTCAGACATTATTCCTAGAGAAATAAAAATATGTATCAACATAAAAACTTGAACATAAATGTTTATAAAAGCTTTATTCATAAGTCAAAAACTGGAAACAACCTAGATCTCTCTCAAAGGATGAATAATTAAGTAAAGTGTCCTACAGTGAGTGATGTCAGCATCAAGGCTCTATGAGAGTCCCTACTATCTGCCCCACCATTTAAGAATGAAAACGTAGCATCCATCTATGATCAAAGGTATCTCAATGGAAGATACTGAATCCATCTCCATCTGCCAAGGAATCTGGGAGGAATAAGGACCTTGGAAGAGTATCACCCACCTGTGCACCAGACAGACAGAACTCAGATAAGCAGCAAAACCAGTAGGAATCTGTGAACCTGCTCAATTTTTTCTGGCCACAATCACGGAAAACTAGAGAGTGCTAACTTGGTCAGATACCCGCAGATAAAGGCAACTTTGTAGAAGTCCAAGTTACTAAGGACAGTTTCCAGCACTTCACCGAACTAAAAAAAGATATATACAAGTTTGGACACACTGGAGAGGGTAAGAAGAACTTTGCCATCATCACCTGTCCCCCAGGTGGCACAGTGTGCTGTTGAACTAGTCAATGGTGACTTTTCCCTTGAGAGATGGGAGAGCATGTGTGAGCTCCTGACTTCCCTAGTTTGCAGGACACTGCTATAAAAACTCATCTCTCTCCCACAGAACCAAGTATGGAGGTGGAACCCCCAGGACTAGGAGGAGGAAGAGGTTCCTGAGAGAGGCAGATAAGAATACTATCATTTGCCAAATGGATGCGGTCCCTCTTGTGTTCTGACCTCTAGCAGGAAACCCATCCAGGAGTCACTGGAAAATCCTCACACAAGGATGACCCTTAGCAGGCCCTCATGGCAACAGCGATGTTCTAACTGCCAATCCAAACCACCTCCCACTCTGAGACCGGCTCCTAGTGTGTGCTTCTGTGGGCTGCAGGGAGAACGAGTTTTGGTAGCAAGGGAGTACACACAGAAAATAAGGCCAGGATCTGTAGTCAAAGGAGAAACCACAAGTGAACTGAAGTGCTGCCTTTAGGAAAACAAAAGATAGGTTTTCAGCAGCTGGTCTGGTAAGTAGTAAGATCTAGAGAAAATATAAAAGCTTAAGAATTCTGTCACAAGAGGGAGCAAGAAGCATGGAGTAGGTGTATCCAAACAAAGAAGGAGAAAGACCTAGATATAAATTGGACCAATGGCAAGTTTTATCTCCCACCTGAAGACAACTAGTAAAGATCAGAGAAGGTGACACAGAAGACTCAATGATATGATGCCTATAAAAGGCCCACTTCAACTTTAAAGAAAACAGAGGAATAAACCATGCAGACAGAAACACTTATTCAGTGCAGTTCAACTCATCAAAAATATAACAATTATAAATATATACACACCCAACATTAGAACACCTGTTTATAGTAAGTAAATATTAACAGAACTGCAAGGATAGGCGACAATACATGAATAGTATGGGATATGAATACCTCCCTTTCAACAATCAATAGATCATCCATACAGAAAATCAACAAGGAAATGGTGGACTTGAACTATACGTTTAGACTAAGTGGATCATATATACATCATATATACACTACACATATGTGCATAGTCATCCAACAGTAGCAGAATACACATTATTCTCAAGTGCACATGGAACAGTCTCCAGGATAGATCCTGAGATTGGGCAAAACAGTCATAGAAAGTTTAGAACTATTAAAATCAAACCAAGTGTCTTCTCTGATTACAATGGTATGAAACTAGAAATCAACATTAAGAGGAAAAGTTGGAAAATGTACAGACATGTTGAAACTAAACAACACATTCCTGAAAATCCAGTGGGTCAAAGAAGAAATCAAAAAGGGAACTCAAATAGTACTGAGAAAGAAATGAAAATGGACATACTACACACCAGAACCTAAGAGACACTGAAAAAGTAGTTCTTAGCAAAAGTTTATAGCAATAAATGCATATATTTAGAAAACAGAAATAACACAAACCACCTAGGTAAGCTGCTAATTGCTGGCCTCCATCCTCATAGGACACTGCCTCTGACATTATAGTGACTAAATATCCTGAGTACCGTTCCTGCCCAAACTTTATAACAGAAAGTCTGGGTGAATATCCATAAAGTCTTGTCATTGTCTAAAGCAGAGTCATGGGCCAACTTGACTCACAAAAATACCATAGGTTGTGTGGCTTGTAAACAACAAACTTTATTTTTCATAGTTCTGGAGTCTGGCAGTCCAGTATTAGAGTGCCAATATGGTCAGATTCTGGTGAGAACTGAATTCCCAGTTTATAGAAAGCACCTTCTAGTGGTAACCTCACAGGGTGGAAGGGAGGAAGGAGATTTTTCAGAACTTACCTACACAGGTACTAATCCTACTCATGAGGGCTTCCCATTCACACCCTCATCAAATCCCAAAGACCTCACTTCCTATAGCATCATGTTGCGGGTTAGGATATCAACACAGGAATTTTGGGAAGACACAAATACTTCAGCAAGTAGACATGTCCAAAGTTAATTATAGTAGTTTTTAGAAAAGGTAATAGCAAACACTGGAAACAAAGAATTATTTATAAAATAACAGATTAATTAAATTATGATGAATTTATATACTGTTATACTATATGAAAGAAATAAGTCACAGAAAAAAAAAGTAGTGTGATATTTATATGAAAGACCTTAACATGGAATGCATTCCATAGAGTATGAAATGGCAACCCACTCCAGTATTCTTGTCTGAGAAATCCAGTGGACAGAGGAGCCTGCCAGGCTACAGTCAATGAAGTCACAAAGAGTTGGACACAGCTGAGCGACTGAGCACACAACACGGAATGCAGTCTGATACATTTAAAATTCTACCATGGGTGCCAGTGTCCTCCATGATATGATACTTTTTTCTAATTAAGAACAACTCTTGATAAAGATTCAGGTCAATGCACAAACATTTCAGTGTAAATGCCTCCTGGAAAATTCACTGTCTAGTAAAGCTGTGCAAAAAAATGTCTTTATAGGTTATATTCCGTTATGATTTATTGTTGTTTAGTCACTTCAGTCGTGTCAGACTCTTTTCAACCCCACGGACTGTAGCCCTCCAGGCTCCCCTGTACGTGGGAGTTTCAAGCCAAGAATTCTCGAGTGGGTTGCCATTTCCTACTCGAGGGGATCTTCCTGATCCAGGGATCAAACCTGAGTGTCTTGCCTCTCCTGCATTGGCAGGGGGATTCTTAAACACTGAGACACCAGGGAAGCCCAAGTTCGGATTTAGGATCAGATAATTATAAACCATTTTTTCAGAAAATATTCATATTTTCTACACAAGTGAATATATGACTCTCCTGATCATTTCAGGAAGACTAGAGTTAGAACTCCTGGTCCTTGACAACTGAATATCAATAAGGATCCCCGATCATTATAACTACCAAAGGACACCTAACTTTTCCAACACGACCTCAGGTGATTATCAGCCCCAAGGAGGACCACTTCACTAGTTACCAAGTAAAATCCAGGTGATTTAGGTTTTTTTAATGGACAGAATGTGGCAAATAGTGACGCAGCTAGAGTGAAACATCGATAGACAAGTAAAGACCTATGGACAGGCTAAATGTTAGACATCTTTCCTCGGGCAATTTTTATTTTGGGATTGCCATGGGAACACCATTGGAGAAAATATTTTAGAGTTAACAAAATCACTGGGTAAGCTTGGCTCTCTGAGACTAATTTGTTCTGGGCATTGCTTGACATCCATGGTTTGGTAGCTTGGAATGTAGGCAATAATACATCCTGAAACTGTTCCAACCAAATCATGTCTCTCTACTCTATACTATGCTGAGACATGAAGTTGCCAGGGTTAATGTCAGGATGTCTTCTGGCAACAGTGGGGGTTTCCATCCCCTGGGATCCAGTAAATCTGGTCTAATGGTTCTAAGAAATGGTATGTAGGAGAAGAAATGAGGTCACAAATCGTCAGACACGATTGAGCGACTGAACAACAACAGTCTACATTAGAAATGCTACACTTAAATAAAAATCTATGGTATTAACTTAGTAGGCATCAAAGACTTAAATTTGCACGTGGACAAAGCAATAATCTTTATTGCATTGTAGGAAAATATTTGATCAAAACTTTAGTAAACAGCGCCATAGTGCTCTGGTCTTGATGTTGGTTGCTTCTATTCTAGTTTTGGAAATCGTAGAAATAGCTTGTACACAGAAATGAAAGGAATATGTCTGCTCAGGGTGATCTCTTTTCTACAATCTGAGTAAGGTTTGTTGTTTTAAAACCAACTATATCGCAAAAAGAAACAATGATCAAGAGGTGCTCACAGTGGTGTCATTAACATAAGAGTTCCCCAAGCATTTTTTTAAACACCTCCACATAGAGTCCAATGCCAAGCATCAGGGCCAACACAGCAGAGATCTGAATAGGAGTGTTATTTGCCTCAGATGGCCTCAGAAGAGCTACCAGTCAGCTGGTGGTGGAGGTGGCCATAATACCGAGTCCAGTGAATAAAAGACCAGGGTCTTGAGGCTTTATATATGTACACACTTGCTATGGTTGCCTAGTTGCACAACTGCCCAGAAGCCAAGAAGCTGGTCTATTAATTTGGGGGAATTTATTGCCACAGAGATAAAAAGTCTAATCTGAAATATTCTCTGGTCATTCAATCCCTAAAGAAACTCTTCAGCCCTCAAAGATACCACAACAGTATAGAGGCTGTAAAAGCTTTGTAGCCACCAAGACAGGTGTATACTCAAATCCTGCTTCTGTTTCTGCTATAGAGGTGACTGAGCTATAGATCATTGCAAAAGCAGAATCAAGGTCTCTGGAGGAAGTCAGTGAAGAGATTTCTTCCCCAAAAGGAAGCAGGCAGTACCAAATGGGCTGAACGAGGAATTATGTCTCCTGCACAGAAAAGGATTTCTACTATTTCAGCTCGGTGAAATTTGATCAGGGCTTTGGAGCACTGACTGCTGTTTCCCATAGCAGTCTCCTCCAAATAGGTCTTTTCAGGTGAATTTTAATTTTTTTTAAATTTTGTTTATAAGTGTTATAGTGATGGGATACGGAACTCAAGATCATGAAACCATACTTTTAAATTAAGCTACACTTAATAAAAACAAAAAGTCAGACAATTTTCAGTAGCAAATTCCTTGAGAGAATGGAAATCTCTATGTTTTTAATGCAGGTGAATAGATGCCTTGTAGAAACTTGTATTTATGTTTTCAATAAAAATTTATTTTTAATTTACTCATTAACCCTGATAGCTCAAATGGTAAAGAATCCGCCTGCAATGCTGGAGTCCCGGGTTCGATCCCTGGGTCAAAAGATCCTCTGGAAAGGGAAACAGCGACCTACTCCAGAATTATTACCTGGAATATTCTCAGGACAAGGAAGCCTGGTGGGATACAATCCGTGGAACTGCAAAGAGGTGGCCATGACTGACCAACTTTTATACACATTAAACTTGCAATTTTCAACAAGGCTAAAAATTGATTGGTTGAAAATTACAACAATAACTTGTAATAACTGTACCAACCCATAAAATATTGCTCATATTATTTTGGTATTGGAAAAAGTTCTTACTGTCATTCTACCAAGGACCTATTGTAGTGAAAGGTTAAAGTTTTTCACTGCAGCAAATGCATTTTGAAAACACCATACAGACCTTCCATTTTTGCTTCATAAATGGAGACATAGGACCCATCACTTCATGGCAAATAGATGGGGGGACAGTGGAAAACTTTATTTGAGGGGGCTCCAAAATCACTGCAGATAGTGACTGCAGCCATGAAATTAAAAGACAGTTACTCCTTGGAAGGAAAGTTACGACCAACCTAGACAGCACATTAAAAAGCAGAGACATTACTTTGCCAACACAGGTCCATCTCGTCAAGGCTATGGTTTTTCCAGTAGTCATGTATGGATGTGAGAGTTGGACTGTGAAGAAAGCTGAGCGCTAAAGAATTGATGCTTTAGAACTGTGGTGTTGGAGAAGACTCTTGAGAGTCCCTTGGACTGCAAGGAGATCCAACCAGTCCATCCTAAAGAGATCTTCCTGAGTGTCCATTGGAAGGGCTGATGCTGAAACTTAAACTCCCAATACTTTGGCCACCTGATGTGAAAAACGGACTCATTTGAAAAGGCACTGATGCTCGGAAAGATTGAAGGAGGGAGGAGAAGGGGACGGCAAGAATTATATGGTTGGATGGCATCACCGACTCAATGGACATGTATTTGGGTAAACTCTGGGAGTTGGTGATGGACAGGGAGGCCTGGTGTGCTGCAGTCTATGTGGTCACAAAGAGTCGGACACAACTGAGCGACTGAACTGAACTGGAGACTCCCTGGAATTGCAGGCTCTCTTTGAAGGAATATAGTAGCATTTCTTAATCTTTGAGAGCATAAAAAATGAATATTCTCTGGCAACAACCATACTAACCGATTGAAATTTTTATTCCATAGACTCAAAATCTGCATTTGTACAAGCTCTTAAGGTTATCATGAGGTCCACTGAAGTTAGAGAATAGTCCTATTAAAATCTAAAGTCATCTTTTGTTGCTGTTGCTTTTTGTCTCTGTCATTTCATTCTCTGAAATTAAAATTAAGCATTAGATGGGGAATACATGTAACTCCATGGCTGATTCATGTCAATGTATGACAAAACCCACTGCAATGTTGTGAAGTAATTAGCCTCCAACTAATAAAAAAAAAAAAAAGAAATAACTGAAAAAAAATATTAATGTGAATATGTTTTATAAATATAAGGAGCCATACACCCCATTGTTCACTGAAGCACTATTTATGATAGCCATAACATGGAAGCAACCTAAATGTCCATCTACAGAGTAATGGAAAAAGATATGGAATATTACTAGAATGTTACTCAGCCACAGAAAGGAATGAAATAATGCCATTTGCAGTAATATGAATGGATCTAGAGGTTATCACACTAACTGAAGCAATCCAGACAGGAAAAGACAAATATCATATGATACCTTTCTATCAGTTCAGTTCAGTCGCTCAGTCATG
Organism: Odocoileus virginianus; assembly: GCF_023699985.2. Lineage (NCBI taxonomy): Eukaryota > Metazoa > Chordata > Mammalia > Artiodactyla > Cervidae > Odocoileus > Odocoileus virginianus. The sequence continues at coordinate 46,741 of NW_027224311.1, read as the reverse complement.
TCCAACTATTCGCAACCCTCTGAATCACAGCACACCAGGCCTCCCTGTCCATCACCAACTCCCGGAGATTACTCAAACTCATGTCCATTGAGTCGGTGATGCCAACCAGCCATCTCATCCTCTGTCATCCCCTTCTCCTCCTGACCCCAATCCCTCCAAGCATCAGGGTCTTTTCCAATAAGTCAACTCTTCACATGAGGTGGCCAAAGTATTGGAGTTTCAGCTTCAGCATCAGTTCTTCCAGTGAACACCCAGGACTGATCTCCTTTAGGATGGACTGGTTGGATCTCCTTGCTGTCCAAGGGACTCTCAAGAGTCTTCTCCAACACCACAGCTCAAAAGCATCAATTCTTCTGCGCTCAGCTTTCTTCATAGTCCAACTCTCACATCCATACATGACCACTGGAAAAACCATAGCCTTGACTAGTCGAGCCTTATGTCGGTAAAGTAATGTCTCTGCTTTTTAATATGCTGTCCAGATTGGTCATAACTTTCCTTTAAAGGAGTAAGTGACTTTAAATTTCATGGCTGCAGTCACCATCTGCAGTGATTTTGGTGTCCCCCAAAATAAAGTCAGCCACTGTTTCCACTGTTTCCCCATCTATTTGCCATGAAGTGATGGGGCCAGATACCATGATCTTAGTTTTCTGAATGTTAAGCTTTAAGCCAACTTTTTCACCTCTCCTCTTTCACTTTCATCAAGAGGCTCTTTAGTTCTTCTTCACTTTCTGCCATAAGGTTGGTGTCATCTGCATATCTGAGGTTATTGATATTTCTCTCAGCAATCTTGACTCCAGCTTGTGCTTCCTCAAGCCCAGCATTTCTCATGATCTACTCTGCATATAAGTTAAATAAGCAGGGTGACAATATACAGCCTTGAGGTACTCCTTTTCCTATTTGGAACCAGACTGTTGCTCCATGTCAAGTTCTAACTGTTGCTTCCTGACCTGCATATAGGTTTCTCAAGAGGCAGGTCAAGTGGTCTGGTATTCCCACCTCTTTCAGAATTTTCCACAGTTTATTGTGATCCACAGAGTCAAAGGCTTTGGCATACCAATAAAGCAGAAATAGATGTTTTCCTGGAACTCTCTTGCTTTTTCAGTGATCCAGCAGATATTGGCAATTTGATCTCTGGTTCCTCTGCCTTTTCTAAAACCAGCTTGAACATCTGGAAGTTCACGGCTCACGTATTGCTGAAGCCTGGCTTGGAGAGTTTTGAGCATTAGTTTACTAGTGTGTGAGATGAGTGCAGTTGTGCACTAGTTTGAGCATTCTTTGGCAGTTCCTCTCTTTGGGATTGGAATGAAAACTGACTGTTTCCAGTCCTGTGGTCACTGCTGAGTTTTGCAAATGTGCTGGCATATTGAGTGCAGCACTTTCACAGCATCATTTTTAGGATTGGAAATAGTTCAACTGGAATTCCATCACCTCCACTAGCTTTGTTTGTAGTGATGCTTCCTCCTAAGGCCCACTTGACTTCACATTCCAGGATATCTGGCACTAGGTGAGTGATCACACCACCTTGATTAACGTGGTTGTGAAGATCTTTTTTGTATAGTTCTTCTGTGTATTCCTGCCACCTCTTCTTAATATCTTCTGCTTCTGTCAGGTCCATACCATTTCTGTCCTTTATTGAGCCTATCTTTGCATGAAATGTTCCCTTGTTATCTCTAATTTTCTTGAAGAAATCTCTAGTCTTTCCCATTCTGTTGTTTTCCTCTATTTCTTTGCATTGATCACTGAGAAAGGCTTTCTTATCTCTCCTTGCTATTCTTTGGAACTCTGCATTCAAATGGGCATATCTTTCCTTTTATCCTTTGCTTTTTGCTTCTCTTCTATTTACAGTTATTTGCAAGGCCTCCTCAGACAGCCATTTTGCTTTTTGGTATTTCTTATTCCTGGGGATGGCCTTGATCCCTATCTCTTGTACCGTTTCACGAACATCTGTCCATAGTTCATCAGGGACTCTGTCTATCAGGTCTAGTCCCTTAAATCTATTTCTCACTTTCACTGTCTAATCATAAGGGATTTGATTTAGGTCATACCTGAATGGTTTAGTGGTTTTCCCCACTTTCTTCAATTTAAGTCTGAATTTGACAATAAGGAGTTCAGGATCTGAGCCACAGTCAGTTCCTGGTCTTGTTTTTGATGACTGTATAGAGCTTCTCCATCTTTGGCTGCAAAGAAGATAATCAATCTGATTTTGGTGTTGGCCAACTGGTGATGTCCATGTGTAGAGTCTTCTCTTGTGTTGTCGGAAGAGGGTGTTTGCTACGACCAGTGCGTTCTCTTGGCAGAATGCTATTAGCCTTTGCCCTGCTTCATTCCATACTCCAAGGCCAAATTTGCCTCTTACTCCAGCTGTTTCCTGACTTCCTACTTTTGCATTCCAGTCCCCTATAATGAAAAGGATATCTTTTTGGGACATTAGTTTTAAATGGTCTTGTAGGTCTTCATAGACCTTCAGCTTGTTTAGCGTTACTGATCAGGGCATAGACGGTGGATTACCATGATACTGGATGATTTGCCTTGGAAATGTACAGAGATCATTCTGTAGTTTTTGAGATTGTACCTAAGTACTGCACTTTGGACTCTATTGTTGACTATGATGGCTACTCCGTTTCTTCTAAGGGATTCCTGCCCACAGTAGTAGATAAAATGGTCATCTGAGTTAAATTCACCCATTCCAGTTCATTTTAGTTCACTGATTCCTAGAATGATGGCGTTCACTCTTGCCACCTCCTGTTTGCCCACTTCCAATTTACCTTGATTCATGGACCTAACATTCCAGTTTCCTATGCAATATTGCTCTTTACAGCATTGGACCTTGCTTCTCTCACTGGTCACATTCACAACCAGGTGTTGTTTTCGTTTTGGCTCCATCCCTTCATTCTTTCTTAAGTTATTTCTCTACTGAACACTGAGGTGATTGGCTTTACAACAATTCATTAAGTTCTACCTCTGTTGAAGGTGTTATTCTATACATGTGAGTATTCACCAAATAAAAAAAATAGATAAAAAATATTTATATGAAGAAAATTACATATGAATATGGAACATATAGATACATACAGAGTTTATATATAAAACAGTAGGTGAAACTAATGCTAACTGTATACAACCAAACAACACTCTGGGGTCCAGGATGACATCCAGGTCCAGGTCTTCAGGGATTCAGAGCAGAGCCTGCAGCACCAGCACAGGTGAAGGAGTCCCTGGGAGGTGCACAGTCAGACAGCAGAGGGCGCCCTGGGGAAGGAGTGCAGGACCCAGAGGACTTCCCAGGAGCTAGACTTGGCTTTGGGGCTCAGATCTCCAGAGCACAGGGCCTGTTTGCTGCTCTTTGCTAAGGGCATTGTCTGTTAGTGGGAAGTGTCTAGAAACGTCCCACAGAAGCAAGTACACCTGTGCATCTGGCTGGCAACCCTCAACTGATGGGTTCCCTGGACAGTGAGACTCAGGCAGAAGAACAGGGGACTCTGGGATCCAGGACTAAGAGCTTGCCCCCTCCCCCCCTTCCCTTTAGGCCCTGGGAAGAGCAGGAGGTCAGATGACACAGTGGGTAGGACAATATGCTTACCCATCCTACATTCAGTACAACTGCTTCTGAGACCTGAACATTGGAAATGGACAGATACCTGGAGTTTCAATATTCCCTAATAATTGCTTCTAACCTACAGTCAAACGCTCCTGAGATTTATGATTTTAAACTGCTATTATGTTGTTGTAATTTTTAAAAAGGACATTTTAATTGTGTAGTATATTATAACATTGAAATCTGAGAGAACACACTGCTTTTTAAACTGTAATATATCAAAATATGTTATTAATGACCGAACGGGAAAAAAATAAAAAATAAAAGGAACATGAGTAACTTGAATCCTGCCACTCATCCCAAGTGTGCTGCTCATTTGCTGCAGTCATGTCTGACTCTGTGCAACCCTATGGATGATAGCCCACCAGGGTCCTCAGTCGCTGGGATTCTCCAGGCAAGAATACTGGAGTGGGTTGCCATTTACTTCTCCAGGGGATCTTCCTTACCCAGGGATCGAAGCTGAGTCTCTTGTGTCTCTTGCCTTGGCAGGCAGGTTCTTCACCACTAGCAGCACCCTCCCAAGTTGCACATGGCACTAAATTGCATTCTGGTATTCTTTAGTTGGAGTTGTACACATACAGAGAAGAATCTGCAGAACCTCCAACTTCAGCTTGAGGGATGGTGCCCTGAGGTGACCCAGGACCCTAGGGTTCCAGAACCTGAGGGACCCCAGACTCGGGCACCCCCCAGGCTGGCTGGGACCCTCAAGACCAGGGAGCACCCACAGGGATGTGGAGATGCCAGGTGACCCCCTGTCTGCACAAGCTCTGGGAGCCTGTGTCTCCTTCACTCTGTTCCCAGGAGGCCAGGACTGGGGAGGGAGGGGCCACCCCAATCTCTCTGCAGCTGGTGATGAACTAGGGGTGCCCCCTGCTGCCCTTATGGGGTTTGGAGGGCAGAGCTGGCACCTGCAGAGACTTATATATCTTTAGTAAAATGTTTACTTAGCCATTACAAAGAATGAAATTCCATCAGTTGCAACAAAATGGATAATCTAATACATTTAAGTCCACTGACGTTGAAAAAAGTCACTGAAGGGAGTTACTGGAAGGAATCCAAGCAGGTACCCCTTCCCGTGATCTCAGTGATGAGAACTGTGTGCAGCTTCACTCGTTCCCCTAATAGGAACTGATAAGGAACAGAGAATCCTTGAGAAATGGCACACAAAGGAAAAAAAAAATGCAACTTACTGGATTCTGTAAAGTTGAACGTCCCCTGACAGTAAATGACTTCCATATTCTTGCTCTTCTGCTCCAATTCTTCATTATCTTCCATTCAGTTTTCTGGTGTTTCCAGGCAGAACTCCTGTGGAATGGCTGTGGGAAAGCAAAGGGGAGATTTAGAGTCAGGATGTGACCAGGGGACTGTGGTGCCCTTGTCTCCAGGGAACTCCCAGGGCCTTGGTGTTTCACCTCTTCAGTGAAAAAGTGGATCTCTGACCTCCAACATCCTGTTGCCACCCTCAACTTGTCTATGTGTGACCAAGAATGAGGCTGTGCCAACCTGTTCCTCCTCCAGGTGGTCACTGTCTCCATGCATCTCTGCCCATGACCTTCCTTGCCTCCTTCTCCTGCTGCTTCTTCTCTAATTGCTCCCTTATTTCTCTCCTCTAGTCACTGTTACTTTACTTCCTCCTTCAACCTCTAGCAACCCTAGAGTTTGCAATGTGGACACATTAGAAGGAGGAACATCGGTGTATGGCCACTGTCTCCAATCAGTCCATTACTCAATTAACCAATACATTTCTCCAAGGGAGGAGCTGGCATGGACTCGAGAGTGTGTTGAGCCCTGGGGGAGGGAAGGACAAAAATTCCACATAACAGAGACTCTCCCGTTGCCTGGGGTGACCTGAGTTACCTGGGAGATGCTTAATGCTCACAGCAACACCTCAAGTTTCACAGACCCTTAGAAAGGATAGAGGCAAACACTTCCAATTTCATTTAGCCAGAATAATGTGACAAGGGTCCTCCATAAACATGTGGTAGCTGCCGGGCTTGCACTGAGACATGGAAAATTGGGAGGGATGAGACTTGGGAAGGTGTAAGGAAAGGAGAGAGGATGGGGCAGGCCTGGGTTGGGGAGAAGGGGCAGGACTATCTGGATGCAGCAGTGGGTTCTGACCCCAGGACCTGCTGCCCTGGGAATGCTCAATCCTAGGAGACCAGGTCAGCAGGGCTATAAAAGCAAGTGTGTGAAGAAGCCCAGTGGGCCCTTCACAGACTCTAGAATCTGAAGATATGGAGGGTCTCTAGGAGCAGCAGGACATGGACCTCTAACCCAGAAGCACCATCAGCACATCAGCCTTGGCTGATGCAGAGGCTGTGAAGAGCCCCAGGAGACCGAGCCCAGGCAGGGACCCCAGAGCCTGTGTGCTGTGACTCATCCACCCCCGGCAGCGCCCTTTACACGAGGAATTAACAGTGAGGACAAACATGAGGGGAAGTCACAAGTCCTGAAAGTGCAGGAGGAGAGAGTTCACATCTCACCCACCACCTCACAGGCACTGCAAGGACGTGGTCTCCAGTGTCAAGTGACAATGAGAGTTTTGTGCCCACTAGGATATGGTCCTCATAGTTCAACATGCAATAGAAAACAGCCTGCAGTGCACAATACCCGAGATGTGCTGACCAGAGACCAGGTTTCCATATTAGTAAAAAAGCAGAAACGAGCAGCTCTTATAGGAAAAATAATTTTTGAAGAGTAAAGCAACAAAAGCTGATTAGAAATAGAGCACAATGCAAGTCCAGGACACAATTTCTCTATCATATCATTTCATATGTAAAGAATAAGTCAGAATTCTATACACATTTCCTTCTTCTTAATTTCATGTTCACTTTTCTTAGCCACCAAACAGAGTTTAACTCTGGGGTTAACAGAGGGTTTAACTTCCAGAACCCTCTCCCATCAGATCCCAACGGAATCTTGTTAGCTACCTGTCTCCCCTTTCTCATCACTGCACCAAATGCCCTCCACAGTGCATTCCATGAGCAAAAAGGTGATTAGAATGAGCAACCCACCCACATATCCTCCAGTTGAGGCCTGCTGGATCTCACAGCATCACCTTGACCTTTTTCCCAAGGTCCTGAAGAGACACCCCACTGTGGATAGCAGATGGCAGTCATCTGTGCTCTGTGCAGTCACAGTCATTCAGTAAGTCACTGATATCAGTTGCAAACCTAAAGACAGAGATGCTGAAAAAGTCAATTCTCAACCTCTCACTTCTACATGTCCACTAGAGCTCTCACCTTCATGCTAACCAACCTGAAATCACAAGTGTTTTGACACATGTATAACATGCCTTTAAGTAAATTATAGCAGTCATATCTCGCTAGTGCCTACCAACTATAATACACAAAAGCCACTATATATGTTTATATATGTGTGCGGATAACTCATGCAGTCGATTTCAGCACTTTGTGAGCCCAGGGACTAGCCGGCCAGGGCCGTCTGTCATGGAATTCTCCAGGCAAGAATCCTGGAGTGGTTAGGCACTTCCTTCTTCAGGGGATCCTCCTGACTCAGGGCTCTCACCCAGGTCTTCTGGATTGCAGGTGAACTCTTTACTGTCTGAGCCACCAGGGAAGCCTGAAGGAATCTTCAGATCATCACCACGAGTCCTGCCGGTTCTGACAGATGACGGCAGAACAGGAACTTTGGCACAAGTGAAGGTGTTTCCCAGGTGGCTTAGTGGTAAAGAATTTGCCTGCCAATGCAGGAGACGTGGGTTCAATCTCTGGGTTGGGAAGATACTTTGGAGGAGGAAATGACAATCCAGTTCAATATTCTTGCCTGGAAAATAGCATGGACAGAGGAGCCTGGTGGGATATAGTCCATGGGGTCACAAACAGTGGGGTCATAACTAAGTGACTGAGTATGCATGGATTTATACAGGGTGTTAACACCCCTCTCTTGTTATTTCCTTTGTGTTTTCTGGCCATTTCAAGATGACTGTTTGCCCTTAAATTAACAAAGAAAAGACCTCTGACCCATGAGAGTAATTAGCCTGAGGGGCTAAGAGGGATGTGGCCCTTTTCTGGTTTCCATGGTAATCAATGAGCCAATCTGCTGTTCATTCCCACTGTAATTGGTAGACTCCTTATCCCCTCAGAGTAAAGAAAACTATAGCTGCTGTCTTCTGCCTGTCCCCTGCTATCCACAGTGGGTGTCTCTCTGAGAGGGTAACAGGCAGGAAGGCCAGGGGTCTCCAAACAGAGGAAATAGGCTTCAAGTGTCAGACATTTTTATCTCTCTCTTAAGCGGCAGGAATGATGCTTTTTTGTTCCCCCCTTTCTATACAAATTTAAAAGGAGATTTCTCTTAAAATACTGTGTTGCCATAATGACACCTGGTTCCACCTGAAGTTAACTATTCTCAAACCTTGAGTTAACCAATGCATTCTTCTTATGGAAATGTTTGTCTTAAGCTATGTTAATGTACTATGCCTTTACCCCAAACTCTGTCTTGAAGTCCATTCTGCCTAATGGTTCAGAACCTACTTGACAAACCATTATGTTATATTCAGACATTGTTCCCCTAATCTATGTAAATGAAACTATTTGTATGGTAATCTGCCTGTCTACAGGATTCAAGTCAATCATTTTACGGCCTGGGATGACTCTTCTGGTGCCAAGATTATCCCAAAAGACATCTTATGGATGAGGGGCCTGGTGCCATTCTGAGTTTTAAGACATTCCTTTCTTTCTTAACAAACTGCTAGTGACTATATAACATCCAGCTGAAGACTAACAGGGGGGCACTCTTTCTGCCCCCTTCTGATGCCTGTGTCAGAAGCTTTCTCTATCTCCTTTATACTTTAATTAAACTTCATTACACAAAAGCTCTGAGGGATCAAGCCTCGTCTCTGGCCCTGGATTGAATTCTTCTCCTCCGGAGGCCAAGAATCTCAGAGTCTTTTTGTGGTTCAGCAACAACCTTTCATCTCCAGGACCCATTTACCTCAGATATGTAAGACATCCCATCTATTAACCCTTTGATATCTCTGTCAACTCTGGAATCTTTTTTTGGTCTCAAGTCCAGGCAAAGTACAGCACTTGCAGGCCTGCAAAATGTAGCCCAACAGCTTCTGCAGAGTATTTGGCTGGCCTGATTTCATGATTCATTTTTGTAGGTATTTCCTGGGCTTGTGAATACAACCCACGTACTCAGGAGCCTTTGGGACACTGAAACAGCAATGCTAATACCTAGATCTTAGAGGATTTCCCAGCAGGTGTTCCACTTGAGGGGACAGGTGTGGACACAGGGCCCAGGGCAATTGTGCTGAACATCATCAGAGAAGAGGTGAGGAGGGAGGGAGGGACACTGCATCTCCTCACCAGCCCATACCTCCACCACTGACTCTGAGATCAGGGAGGGAGGGACACAGGGTCTTCAGAGAGAAACGACCAGCACACTGAACACTACACACCCCACTGAGAGAAAGAACTAAGGCACGAGGAATTGAAATGACAGATCCTGCTCATAGCCTGGAGACTTAGTACTGTTGACATTTCTATAGTACCCAAAGCTAAGTAAAAATTCATTGCAACACCAATCAAAATATTAACATCATTTTCATAGAAATGGGAAAAACAAATCCAAAAATATATATGGAACCGCTAAGGACTCCACATAGACAAAATAACCTTGAAAACAAAGATCAAAGTATCTCACCTCCTGATTTCAAAACACATTACAAAGATATAGGAATCAAACCTGTATGATACTGACATAGAAATAGATACATAGCCCTAAAGACCAGAATACAGAGCCCCAAGAAAAGTCACGGATACATGGTCAAATGAAATTCATCAAGGTTCTAAGACAATGGAATAGGAAAAGGGTAGTCTCTTCAATAAATCAGTACGATGAAAAGATAACCTACAGAAAAATTACAAGCCATGTATCAGATAAGGAGCTCATCCTCAAAATTCATAAGAAAATACCACAGCTCAAATGCAAAACAAATACAATATTAAAAAGAGTAAATAAGGGAGTTGAGGAATGTGCAAAGATTTAAACAGATGTTTCGGGAACAAGACAGACAAATGACTAGCATACAAAGGAAAAGGTTTTCAACCTCACTAATCATCAGGGCAAAGTAAATCAACACCTCATGCCTGTTAGTTTGTATATTATAAAGGCAAAGAATTAACAGGTTAAGGCCATGATGTGGGGAGCTAGAACCTTTGTACACTGCTGGTGGGAATGTAAATTGTGTGGCTATGTTGTGGAAAACAGTAAAAGTTTCCTTATAAATGTATAAAAAGAGCAGCATATGATTCAGCAAACACAGTTCTGGATATATATACAAAGGAAATTAAATCAGTATCACAAAGAGATATCTGCAGTCCTAAATTCACTGCATCACTTTCCACAACAGCCTAGATACACAACCAACTTCAGGTAACAAGTATTCTGTGCCTGAGCTAACTTTAGATAACTGGGAGAAACTTGGTGCTCAAAATAACTGCTTAAGTCTCTTAGCCCCTTAGGGAGGATGAACACAATATTATAATTAAAGTAACATGTCCAAAGTGTCTTAGTCTGAAGTGATGCCACAAAGGTTTTACAGATAGGGAAGCCTCATATACACACAGCACCAGCCAGGGTTTACCCCAATCTTGGAAAGACTGGGAGGAATCAAACCTGGGAAAGTTTGAGTAAAGGTTACAGGGTGGGCAGGACTGGGGTGTGCAGAGCAGGGGCAGGGCTGTCTAGATGGAGCATTGGGTTCTACATGGAACAGTGATCTTGGGTCCTGCTGCTCTGAGTCTCTGACCTAGGTCTGGTCAGTCCCAGGAGACCAGGTCAGCAGGGCTGTGAGAGCCAATGTGTTAAGAAAGCCAGCAGCTCCTTCACATTTTCAAGCATCTGTGGCCTTGTTGGTCTCTAGGGGCAACTGGACATGGACTGCTCTCACGTGAAAGCACCTTCAGCAAAGAATCCTTGGGTTGGAAGCTGAGATGAGCTCCAGGAGACTCAGTCCAGTCTGGGACGCCAGAGCCTGTGTGCTTTGACTTATCCAACCCCGAGAACACCCTTTACATGAGCAATAAACAATGAAGACAAACATGAGGGCAATCTACAAGTCCTGAAAATGCAGAGGTAGAGAGTTCATATCTCACCCAGAACCTGACACTCACTGCAAGAACTTGGCCTGCAGTGTCAAGTAACTATTAGGCTTTTGGTCCCATTAGGATATGGCCATCATAGGAGAATTTAAACATGTCCAAAGTCCCTTGTATATAAGACTCTGAAGGCACTAACCATAAGCCATTCTCTCATGTTTGTCAATGAAAGGACAAAGAAACAGGAGTCTTGTGAGAAAGGACACTTCTGGCCGAAGACACGTTTCCGAGCAGCACCGGAGCATGAGGAGCTTATTGAAACAATTTGGATTCTCAAGAAGTCTGCTCAAAGTGGAAAGTTGTAGAATACCTGAGTCAGCATCACTGATTCTACTACCTTGGGCATCGCTGATACAGAAGCTTAGCAACGCACCTGTCATTTTCTTGCTGGATCAAAGAAAAAGATTCTCAACCATGCCTGAAATAGAAACAAATCACAGAGACTCTGAATTGTTTTCCCCACCTTCTGATGTTCGAGGAATGACAGAACTTGATAGAACAGCTTTTAAAAAGATAGTCACCATCCCAGTGCTTAAAGTGAGGAAAGAAATAGTCAATAAACTGATGCGATCCCTTAAAAGGGCAGCACTGCAGCGCCCAGGCATAAAACGTGTGATTGAAGATCCAGAAGATGAAGAAGGTAGACTAATTATGTTGGATCCCTATAAAATGTTTACCGTTGATTCCTTTGAGAAAGAAGAACTCAGTATTTTAAAGCAGCTGAATGTCAATCCACAGATATCGAAATATAATCTGGAACTAACTTATGAAAAGAAGAAATCAGAAGAAATCTTGAGAGCTGTGCTTCCTGAAGGTCAAGATGTGACCTCAGGGTTTAGCAGAGTTGGACACATTGCTCACCTGAAACTTCGAGATCATCAACTACCTTACAAGCATTTAATTGGCCAAGTTATGATTGACAAAAATCCAGGAATCACCTCAGCAGTAAATAAAATCAATAATATTGATAATACCTACCAAAATTTCCAAATGGAAGTACTGTCTGGAGAGGAGAATATGATGACCAAGGTTCGAGAAAACAATTACACCTATGAATTTGATTTTTCAAAAGTCTATTGGAATCCTCGTCTCTCCACAGAACACAGCCGCATCACAGAACTTCTCAAACCTGGGGATGTCCTATTTGATGTTTTTGCTGGGGTTGGGCCCTTTGCCATTCCAGCAGCGAAGAAAAACTGCACTGTGTTTGCTAATGATCTCAATCCTGAATCCCATAAATGGCTACTGCACAATTGTAAATTAAATAAAGTGGACCAAAAGGTAAAAGTCTTTAACTTGGATGGGAAAGACTTCCTGCAAGGACCAGTCAGAGAAGAGTTAATGCAGCAGCTGGGACCACTGTCAAAAGAAAGAAAACACTCTGTGCACATTGTCATGAATTTGCCAGCAAAGGCTATTGAGTTTCTCAGCGCTTTCAAAGCACTCTTAGATGGACAGCCATGTGGCAGTGAACTCCTTCCCATCGTGCACTGTTACAGCTTTTCCAAAGATGCTAATCCAGCTAAGGATGTTCAGCAATGAGCTGGAACTGTGTTAGGCATCTCCTTGGAGGCAAGTAGTTCAGTTCACCTAGTAAGAAATGTGGCCCCTAACAAGGAAATGTTATGCATCACTTTTTGGATTCCTGCTGCTGTACTTTACAAGAACCAGACCGTAAATCGAGACAATCATGAAGATCCACCTCTTAAACGCCAGAGGACAGATAAAGACCTTTAAGAAGAAAATACACAAATTGCTTCAGTCACTTAATTGGAAATATTTTCTCCATCTCCCCACTAGACCTTTGTGATAGTGAACTATCATTTGTATGATTTCTAATATTTTAGCATTCAGTTACTTTAGTATTGAACCCTTTTATTTTACCCTTGCTGGCTTCCCTGGTGGCTCAGAGGTAAAGAATCTGCCTGCAGTGCAGGAGACCTAGGTTCGATCCCTGCATCTGGAAGATCCCCTGGAGAAGGGAATGGCAACCCACTCCAGTATTCTTGCCTGGAGAATCCCATGGGCAGAGGAGCCTGGCGGGCTATAGTCCATGGGGTCACAAAGAGTCAGACGTGACTGAGCAACTAACACAGTCCTATAAATTGGGAATTATCAAATTAAAATTTAAATAAGCCTACTAAATATATTTTGTTTTATAATTTTATCATCATATATATCTAATCTTTTATTAGATAAATATGTTTAAATATGATCTTGGGAAAGTAGTTTTTGAAAGTATGATAACTGCATGCTAACTAGGAAAGCACTAATCATTTTACAGTTATCGTTAGTTGAAGAGTATAGCTAAGTTATATGTAAGTACTCCTATACTATTACTATTAATATAGAAGTATTAATAATAACAAATGAGATTATTTAGATCAGAGACAGGCAAACTATATCCAACAGGCCAAATCTTGTCCACCACCTGTTGTATGGTAAGTAAGCTGAGAATGGTTTTTACACTTTCAAATGATTGGGAAAAAAAAAATTTGTGACATGAAAATTATATGAAATTTAAATTTCAGTGTCCATAAATAAAGTTTTATTGGAACTCATTTAAAAAAAAAAGAAAGGACATTTCTAAACGTAAAAGCAAGAAGAGATGTCTATAACAAGAGATGACTACAGGCGCAGCACAACAAAATACATGGACACATAGTTCTATTATTTCATTAAAATATGAGGAACAAATCACAAGCTTACACATATTCCCTTCTTCTTCTTCAGTTTATATTCACCTTCTTTTATCTCCCAAGTGGTCCAGAAACTCTCTCCCTCCAATTTAAATCCTCAGTTCATATTCACCTATTTTATCTCCAAAGAAGCAGGTATAACCTGAGTGGTTCAGGAACCCTCTCCCTCTAAATCCTACTCTCCCTGAGACCTGTGTCCTATCTAATTCTCTTCTACATCACTGCTGCTAAGACTCTCTAGCATACATTCTGTAGAAAGACAACCACGAGCAATAATACAATTATACAAGTTGACCCTTCCATCTTTCCTCCTCCTCTTGGCTCACAAAGCATCTCCCTGGTCTTCCCTCCAGGTTCACAGACCTTCCCTGTGCTTGGCGGAGTCAGAGCCTTTCAACAAGATGTTGATCACAGTTGCAAAATTTCATATGACATAGAGATCCTGAGAGAATCCCAACCTTACTTTTCCACATGCTCAATATAGCTCTTACATTCAAGCTTATGAAACTGAAATTCCAACATTTATGGACACACCTGAAATATCACTAGTGTGACCAAGTAATTCTGTGGTTTTTGTGGGGCTTTTTAAAAATATAACACATTAATTATTGTTTGAAGTATATTCATTATAAATAGGCTGATCTGAGTAGTGGCTACTCCACTGGAACATTCAGCTCTAAGAGCTCCAATGATAAGGAAAAGACGCTGAGCTGCTGTTCTGGCTTTTCTTTATTGCAGAAGATTTGATGGTCTCATATGCTCAGTCATATGTAGGTATACCTGGGGCTCTTGGACACAGGCCAGGCATTGGGAGAGTGCTTGTGGACATTTCAATAGTAAAGTGAACACTCAGATTCAAATAAAATTCCCAGAGGGGGCTCACTTGTAGGCAGAGGTGAAGGGCTTGGCCCTGCACACCTGCACCACAAGTAACCAGAGGGCAGGCACGGAGGGGAGAGAGGACACCCCCTCTCTTCACGAGCCCGTCTTTCCCACCCCTGACTCAGATGACTCAAACAAGGTAGTGCAAGAGGCTCGTCAGGAAGTGAAAGGTTTGGGCCCTGAAAACCACAGGACACTGCTGAGAGAAAGAAGACACAAGGAGATGGAATGCCATAGCATGTTCCCAGACTGGAATGTTGATGTGGGCACTGGAAACCACAGGACCCTGCTGAGAGGAAGGACACAAGGAGACGGGACGGCACACCATGTTCCCAGACTGGGATGTTGATGTGGGCCCTGGAAACCACAGGACACTGCTGAGAGGAAGGACACAAGGAGATGGGACGGCACACCATGTTCCCGGACTGGGATGTTGATGTGGGCCCTGGAAACCACAGGACACTGCTGAGAGGAAGGACACAAGGAGACGGGACGGCACACCATGTTCCCAGACTGGGATGTTGATGTGGGCCCTGGAAACCACAGGACACTGCTGAGAGGAAGGACACAAGGAGACGGGATGGCACACCATGTTCCCGGACTGGGATGTTGATGTGGGCCCTGGAAACCACAGGACTCTGCTGAGAGGAAGGACACAAGGAGATGGGACGGCACACCATGTTCCCGGACTGGGATGTTGATGTGGGCCCTGGAAACCACAGGACACTGCTGAGAGGAAGGACACAAGGAGATGGGACGGCACACCATGTTCCCGGACTGGGATGTTGATGTGGGCCCTGGAAACCACAAGACACTGCTGAGAGGAAGGACACAAGGAGATGGGACGGCACACCATGTTCCCGGACTGGGATGTTGATGTGGGCCCTGGAAACCACAGGACACTGCTGAGAGCAAGGACACAAGGAGATGGGACGGCACACCATGTTCCCAGACTGGGATGTTGATGTGGGTACTGGAAACCACAGGACACTTCTGAGAGAAAAGACACAAGGAGATGGGACGGCACACCATGTTCCCAGACTGGGATGTTGATGTGGGCACTGGAAACCACAGGACACTGCTGAGAGAAAGAAGACACAAGGAGATGGAATGCCATAGCATGTTCCCAGACTGGAATGTTTAGTGCTCTTGACCTTCTTATGCAACTAAAAGTGATGTGCATATATATTGAAACCACTCACAAAATCTCATTTCAATGTTATACAAATGGAAAAAAACAAACAAACCCAGAATACTAATACTTATGGAACCTAAAAGAAACTCAAAGAGAAAAAATCTTGAGAGCAAAGAACAATGGGGCCTTAATGCTTCCTGAATTCAATCCACATAAGAATGCCACAACAGTCAAAACAGTGTTGTACCAGCAACAAAATAGGAAGAGAGACCAGTGAACCATAAAAAGGGAATTGCAAATAAATTGACACACGTGTGGCCAAATGATCTTTACCAAGGTTCTAAATTTAAAAAGTGAAGAAAGGAGAGTCTCAACAATCAACAACAAGCAACTATAGAATGAGAGGAAGTATCTTCAAAATGTGTATCTGAATAAGGGGCTTACATCCAGAATGTCAAAGAAACTACTACAACTCAACTTCAAAACAACAGCAGGCAAATAACTGAAATTTCAGTCAGTTCAGTTGTTCATTCATGCCTGACTCTTTGTGACCCCATGAATCGCAGCATGCCAGGCCTCCCTGTCCATCACCAACTCCTGGAGTTTACTCAAACTCTTGTCCATTGAGTCGGTGATGCCATCGAACCATCTCATCCTCTGTCATCCTCTCTCCTCCTTCCTTCATTCTTTCTCAGCATCAGTGTCTTTTTAAATGAGTCAGTTCTTTGCATCAGGTGGCCAAAGTATTGGAGTTTCAGCTTCAACATCAGTCCTCCCAATGAATATTCAGGACTGGTTGGAACTCCATGCAGACCAAGGGACTCTCAAGAGTCTTCTCCAAAACCACAGTTCAAAAGCATCAATTCTCCAGTGCTCAGCTTTCTTTATAGTCCAACTCTCACATCTGTAAAAAGCTTCAATATCATTTCTTCACAGAACTGATCAATATACATAAGAAAAGTGCTCAACATCACTAAGTATCAGGGAAACAGAAATCAAGTCAAAACTAGATATCACCTTTCAGGATGTGTATTATAAATAGAAAATAACAGTTGTTAGCAAGGATGTGGAGAAGTGCAACTTTTGTAACGTGTTGGTAGGAATGGAAAATGACATACCCATTATGAAACAGTTTGGAAGTCCCTCCAAAAATCATTCAGATCCAAAAATTATCATAAGATGAATCAGTCACTTATTTGAATTCATATCCAAAGGATATAAAGTTAGAATGTTCCAGGATATATCTACAGTTTCATATCGATTGCCACATTGTACACAACAGACAAGGTAGAAATACTGTCCAGTGTCCACAGTCAGATAAATCAATAAAGAAAATGTGATGTATACATACACTGGAATGTCATTGTCTTTAAAAATGAAGGGAAGATGGCGGAGGAATAGGACGGGGAGACCACTTTCTCCCCTACAAATTCATCGAAAGAACATTTGAACGCTGAGCAAATTTCACAAAACAACTTCTGATCGCTAGCAGAGGACATCAGGCACCCAGAAAAGCAGCCCATTGTCTTCGAAGGGAGGTAGGACAAAATATAAAAGATAAAAAGGGAGACAAAAGAGCTACGGACGGAGACCCGTTCCGAGAAGGGAGTCTTAATAGAGGAAGTTTCCAATCACCAGGAAACCCTCGCACTGGCGGGACTGGGGGAAGTTTTCGGCATTCTAACTGGGAGGAAAAATTAAACAAGGCCCACAGATTACGTGCCTAAAAGCAACTACCAGCAGAAAAGTAGCCCAGACGCCCGTACCCGCCAGCAACAAGCGGGGCGGAACGGAGAGGAGCGGGCGGCATTGCTTAGGGTGAGGACCGGCCCGAAGACCCTGAGAGCAATCGGAGGGAGCTTTTTTTTTAAACGGTGGGACAAAATTAACCGGCCGGAACACACTGCCTGCGGTTCGCAAAACAAAGGGACTGAGAAAGTCCAGAGAAGAGCCGGCCCATCCCCGCTGGAGGTAGGAGGCAGGGGGAAGGGGAAAAGGGCAAACTCAGCCCCTGAGAAGCCACCCCCTCCCACACTGCAAACAGGCCCCCGGTTCCTATCTAAAGACTTCCTGAGACCCGACTGGCGGCGCGCGCTGGGGCCGTGGAGGGAAAAGCGCGCCGTACCCGGGGAGAGTGCGCCCAAGCCTCTGGCTGCCTGGGCCGCTCGCCGCGGAGGGAAAAGGCGCGCCGCATCCGGGGAGTGCGCCCAAGCCTCTGGCTGCCTGAACCGCTCAGGCCGGGGAAGGCACAAAACGCAGGAGCAACCGAATCTGCGCTTTTGTGGAGTACCCGAAAACTGGAACCGCACTCAACGCAGGGCCCGCTCCATATAGAGCAGCCGGGAGCCTGAGCAGTGTAGACGGCGAAAGCACTGACACCCTGTGAGCGGGGCAAACCCAGTGTGGCCGGTGAGTGCTAGCCACACGGAGCGGTATCTGTCTGCAGCGCCCCGCCCTCCCCGTAGCAGGACTAAACTGAACTAGCGAACCTAAATAAGAGATCACCTCCGCCTGCCTGTGTCAGGGCGGAAATTAGACACCAAAGAGACGGCAAACAGAAGCCAAATAAACAAAGGGAACCGCTTCAGAAAGGACCGGTGCAACAGATTAAAATCCCTGAAGGTAACACCGACTACACGGGAAGGGGCCTACAGATATCGAGAAGTCTAAGCTGGAAAGAGGAGCTATCTGAAATTGAACTGAACCTACGCTGACCGCAACAACTCCAGAGAAATTCCTAGATATATATGTACATATATTTTTTTTAATTTAAAAAAAAATTTTTTTTTCTTTCCTTTTTTTTTTTTATTTTTTCTCTTTTATTTTCTTTTAAAATTCCCTATTACTCCCCCATTACTCCTCAACTTTCATTTTCATATATTTTTACGATTTTTTTAATTAGGGAAAAAAATTTTTTTTTCTTTTTTTTTCCTTTTTCTTGTTTTTCTCTCCTATTTCCTTTTAAAGTCCTCTAATACTCCTCTATTATTCCTTAACTTTCATTTGCATTTCACTATAACCTTGCCAAAAAAAAAAGAGAGAAACCCTATTTTTAAACCGAACTTCATATACAGTTCTAAATTTTTTTTGTGTTTTTGTTTTTAAATATTGTATTTCAAAGAGTCTAACCTCTACACTAGATTTTCAATCTTTGTTTTTCAGTAGTATGTGATATAAATTTTGGTCATTTAAGAATCCAATATTCAGTTCCCATTTCTATTCAGGAGTGTGGTGATACTCTCCCACTTTTGACTCTCTGTTTTCTACCTCAGAACACCTCTATTTCCTCCATTCTCCTTCTCTTCCCAATCCAACTCTGTGAATCTTTGTGGGTGTCTGGGCTACGGAGAACACTTTGGGAACAGATAACTGCGTAGTTCTGTCTCTCGAGTCCCCTTTTTCTCCTCCTGCTCACCTCTATCTCCTTCCTCCCTCTCCTATTCTTCATGTAACTCTGTGAACCTCTCTGGTTGTCTCTCACGGTGGAGAATCTTTTCACCATTAACCTAGAAGTTTTATTATCAGTGCTGTATAGTTGGAGAAGTCTTTAGACTATTGGAAGAATAAAACTGAAATCCAGAGGCAGGAGACTTAAGCCCAAATCCTGAGAAAACCAGAAAACTCCTGACTACACGGAACATTAAGGAATAAGAGACCATCCAAAAGCTTCCATACCTACACCAAAACCAACCACCACCCAAGAGCCAATAAGCTCCAGTACAAGACATACCACGCAAATTCTTTAGCAACGCAGGAACATAGACCTGAGTGTCAACATACAGGCTGTCCAAAGTCACACCTAACACATAGACCCATCGCAAAACTCATTACTGGACACTCCATTGCACTCCAGAGAGAAGAAATCCAATTCCATGCACCAGAACGCTGACACAAGCTTCCCTAACCAGGAAACCTTGACAAACCAATCGTCCAACCCCACCCACTGGGTGAAACCTCCACAATAAAAAGGAACCTCAGACCACAAGAATACAGAAAGCCCCACTCCAGACACAGCAATCTAAACAAGATGAAAAGGCAGAGAAATACCCAACAGCTAAAGGAACATGAAAAAAGCCCACCAAGTCAAACAAAAGAGGAGGAAATAGGGAATCTACCTGAAAAAGAATTTAGAATAATGATAATAAAAATGATCCAAAATCTTGAAAACAAAATGGAGTTACAAATAAATAGCCTGGAGACAAAGATTGAGAAGATGCAAGAAATGTTTAACAAGGACCTAGAAGAAATTTAAAAAAATCAATTAAAAATTAATAATGAAATAAATGAGATCAAAAACACTCTGGAGGGAACCATGAGTAGAATAACAGAGACAGAAGATAGGATAAGTGAGTTAGAAGATAAAATGGTGGAAATAAATGAAGCAGAGAGGAAAAAAGAAAAAAGAATCAAAAGAAATGAGGACAACCTCAGGGACCTCTGGGACAATGTGAAACGCCCCAACATTTGAATCATAGGAGTCCCAGAAGAAGAAGACAAAAAGGAAAGGCCATGAGAAGATACTCGAGGAGATAATAGCTGAAAACTTCCCTAAAATGGGGAAGGAAATAGCCACCCAAGTCCAAGAAACCCAGAGAGTCCCAAACAGGATAAACCCAAGGCGAAACACCCCAAGACACATATTAATCAAATTAACAAAGATCAAACACAAAGAACAAATATTAAAAGCAGCAAGGGAGAAACAACAAATAACACACAAAGGGATTCCCATAAGGATAACAGCTGATCTATCAATAGAAACCCTTCAGGCCAGAAGGGAATGGCAGGACATACTTAGAGTAATGAAAGAGAATAACCTACAACCTAGATTACTCTACCCAGCAAGGATCTCATTCAGATATGAAGGAGAACTCAAAAGCTTTACAGACAAGCAAAAGCTGAGAGAATTCAGCACCACCAAACCAGCTCTTCAACAAATACTAAAGGATCTTCTCTAGACAGGAAACACAGAAAGGTGGTATAAACGTGAACCCCAAACAACAAAATAAGTGGCAACGGGACCATACCTATCAATAATTACCTTAAATGTAAATGGGTTGAATGCCCCAACCAAAAGACAAAGGCTGGCTGAATGGATACAAAAGCAAGACCCCTATATATGCTGTCTACAAGAGACCCACCTCAAAGCAAGGGACACATACAGACTAAAAGTGAAGGGCTGGAAAAAAATATTCCACGCAAATGGAGACCAAAAGAAAGCAGGAGTCGCAATACTCATATCAGATAAAATAGACTTTCAAATAAAGGCTGTGAAAAGAGACAAAGATGGACACTACATAATGATCAAAGGATCAATCCAAGAAGAAGATATAACAATTATAAATATATATGCACCCAACACAGGAGGACCGCAACATGTAAGGCAAACGCTAACGAGTATGAAAGAGGAAATTAATAGTAACACAATAATAGCAGGAGACTTTAATACCCCACTCACAACTATGGATAGATCAACTAAACAGAAAATGAACAAGGAAACACAAACTTTAACGGACACAATGGACCAGCTAGACCTAATTGACATCTATAGGACGTTTCACACCAAAACAATCAACTTCACCTTTTTCTCAAGTGCACATGGAACCTTTTCCAGAATAGATCACATCCTGGGCCATAAATCTAGTCTTGGTAAATTCAAAAAGATTGAAATCATTCCAGTCATCTTTTCTGACCACAGTGCAGTAAGATTTGATCTCAATTACAGGAAAAAAATTATTAAAAATTCAAACATATGGAGGCTAAACAACACGCTTCTGAATAACCAACAAATCATAGAAGAAATCAAAAAAGAAATCAAAATATGCATAGAAATGAATGAAAATGAAAACACAACAACCCAAAACCTATGGGACACTGTAAAAGCAGTGCTAAGGGGAAGATTCATAGCATTACAGGCCTACCTCAAGAAACAAGAAAAAAGTCAAATAAATAACCTAACTCTACACCTAAAGCAACTAGAGGAGGAAGAAATGAAGAACCCCAGGGTTAGTAGAAGGAAAGAAATCTTAAAAATTAGGGCAGAAATAAATGCAAAAGAAACTAAAGAGACCATAGCAAAAATCAACAAAGCTAAAAGCTGTTTTTTTGAAAAAATAAACAAAATTGACAAACCATTAGCAAGACTCATTAAGAAACAAAGGGAGAAGAACCAAATTAACAAAATTAGAAATGAAAATGGAGAGATCACAACAGACAACACTGAAATACAAAGGATCATAAGAGACTACTACCAGCAGCTCTATGCCAATAAAACGGACAACTTGGAAGAAATGGACAAGTTCTTAGAGAAGTATAACTTTCCAAAACTGAACCAGGAAGAAGTAGAAGATCTTAACAAAACGATCACAAGCAAGGAAATCGAAACTGTAATCAGAAATCTTCCAGCAAACAAAAGCCCAGGACCAGATGGCTTCACAGCTGAATTCTACCAAAAATTTAGAGAAGAGCTAACACCTATCTTACTCAAACTCTTCCAGAAAATTGCAGAAGAAGGTAAACTTCCAAACTCATTCTATGAGGCCACCATCACCCTAATTCCAAAACCAGACAAAGATGCCACAAAAAAAGAAAAATACAGGCCAATATCACTGATGAACATAGATGCAAAAATCCTTAACAAAATTCTAGCAAACAGAATCCAACAACATATTAAAAAAATCATACATCATGACCAAGTGGGCTTTATCCCAGGAATGCAAGGATTCTTTAATATCCGCAAGTCAATCAATGTAATACACCACATTAACAAATTGAAAGATAAAAACCATATGATTATCTCAATAGATGCAGAAAAAGCCTTTGACAAAATTCAATATCCATTTATGATTAAAACTCTCCAGAAAGCAGGAATAGAAGGAACATACCTCAACATAATAAAAGCTATATATGACAAACCCACAGCAAGCATCACCCTCAATGGTGAAAAATTGAAAGCATTTCCCCTGAAATCAGGAACAAGACAAGGGTGCCCACTCTCACCACTACTATTCAACATAGTTTTGGAAGTTTTGGCCACAGCAATCAGGGCAGAAAAAGAAGTAAAAGGAATCCAGATAGGAAAAGAAGAAGTGAAACTCTCTGTTTGCAGATGACATGATCCTCTACATAGAAAACCCTAAAGACTCTACCAGAAAATTACTAGAGCCAATCAATGAATACAGTAAAGTTGCAGGATATAAAATTAACACACAGAAATCTCTTGCATTCCTATACACCAACAATGAGAAAACAGAAAGAGAAATTAAGGAAACAATACCATTCACCATTGCAACAAAAAGAATAAAATACTTAGGAGTATATCTACCTAAAGAAACAAAAGACCTATACATAGAAAACTATAAAACACTGATGAAAGAAATCAAAGAGGACACAAACAGATGGAGAAATATACCGTGTTCATGGATTGGAAGAATCAATATTGTCAAAATGGCTATACTACCCAAAGCAACCTATAGATTCAATGCAATCCCTATCAAACTACCAACGGTATTTTTCACAGAACTAGAACAAATAATTTCACAATTTGTATGGAAATACAAAAAACCTCGAATAGCCAAAGTAATCCTGAGAAAGAAGAATGGAACTGGAGGAATCAATCTGCCTGACTTCAGACTCTACTACAAAGCCACAGTCATCAAGACAGTATGGTACTGGCACAAAGACAGAAATATAGATCAATGGAACAGAATAGAAAGCCCAGAGATAAGTCCACGAACCTATGGTCACCTTATCTTTGACAAAGGAGGCAAGGATATACAATGGAAAAAAGATAACCTCTTTAACAAGTGGTGCTGGGAAAACTGGTCAACCACCTGTAAAAGACTGAAACTAGAACACTTTCTAACACCATACACAAAAATAAACTCAAAATGGATTAAAGATCTAAATGTAAGACCAGAAACTATCAAACTCCTAGAGGAGAACATAGGCAAAACACTCTCCGACATAAATCACAGCAGGATCCTCTATGACCCACATCCCAGAACTTTTAGAAACAAAAGCAAAAATAAACAAATGGGACCTAATGAAACTTAAAAGCTTTTGCACAACAAAGGAAACTATAAGCAAGGTGAAAAGACAGCCCTCAGATTGGCAGAAAATAATAGCAAACGAAGCAACAGACAAAGGATTAATCTCAAAAATATACAAGCAACTCCTCCAGCTCAACTCAAGAAAAATAAATGACCCAATCAAAAAATGGGCCAAAGAACTCAACAGACATTTCTCCAAGGAAGACATACAGATGGCTAACAAACAGATGAAAAGATGCTCAACATCACTCATTATCAGAGAAATGCAAATCAAAACCACAACGAGGTACCATTAAACGCCAGTCAGGATGGCTGCTATCCAAAAGTCTACAAGCAATAAATGCTGGAGAGGGTGTGGAGAAGAGGGAACCCTCTTACACTGTTGGTGGGAATGCAAATTAGTACAGCCACTATGGAAAACAGTGTGGAGATTTCTTAAAAAGCTGGAAATAGAACTGCCATATGACCCAGCAATCCCACTTCTGGGCATACACACCAAGGAAACCAGATCTGAAAGAGACACGTGCACCCCAATGTTCATCGCAGCACTGTTTATAATAGCCAGGACATGGAAGCAACCCAGATGCCCATCAGCAGATGAATGGATGAGGAAGCTGTGGTACATATACACCATGGAATATTACTCAGCCATTAAAAAGAATTCATTTGAATCAGTTCTAATGAGATGAATGAAACTGGAGCCCATTATACAGAGCGAAGTAAGCCAGAAAGATAAATACCATTACAGTACACTAACACATATATATGGAATTTAACGATAACCCTATGTGCAAAACAGAAAAAGAGACTCAGATGTATAGAACAGACTTGTGGACTCTGGGAGAAGGCGAGGGTGGGATGTTTCAAGAGAACAGCATTGAAACATGTATATTATCTAGGGTGAAACAGATCACCAGCCCAGGTTGGGTGCATGAGACAAGTGCTCGGGCCTGGT
>NW_027224311.1:0-21800 GCF_023699985.2 Odocoileus virginianus | reverse complement strand
ATTTTTGGGCGGAAAATTCCGGGAGTGATTCTAGCCTAAAGCTTTTGGAATTTTAGAATTAAATTCGCCCCTCTCAGAGACTGTTTTTCATCAAAACAAAAATCTCTCTAAAAAACCCGAAATGAAAAGTTAACTAAAAATTGGGGAGGAAAGTGAATTAGGAAGAAACCCTTCTGGATAGGTGTTTTTTTTGCAGAAGATGTAAACACGAGGAGGTTTGTGGCTCTGTATTAAAAAAGGTGGCATGCTTTTTTAGTGTTTTTATTTTCCGATCTGTGATTACATATTTAAAAATGCAAAGGTTTTCTTTTTTCATTTTTCCTGTCCCCCGTTTTTGCTCTTTTTGTGAACAAAGAGGTGATCAACGCCACTCAGCCCCAATTTATAATGCCTTTTTAAGATACAATCCCCCCCATTCCCCGGCCCCAAGAAAGGTTCTGGGTGATTAGGGGCGCTTCTCCTGTGCACCAATGCTCTTCCTTGTCCCTTAGCCCCCCAGGGGAATGAAGAGGAAACATGCGACGACTTCCCTGAGGAAAGGCTCTGAGTACTGTGAGTGTCCCTGCACCTTTTTTACTGTGTTAAGTTTATTGCTTCACTTTATTTGTTATTAAACAAATACAGTTATAGTCATCTGACCAAATTTACATTCCCCCTGAGGCATGTAATTCCTTGGTGGGGAAAAGAGGAGGTAAATCTATTACAAAAAGACTGGTTCCAAGGAATTAAAAAGACCCGCATATTAACTACTGTAGGTACTTTTCTCAGCAGAAAGTTCTCTTTCTTTTTTTAAATTTTTTGTATTTTTTTTGAAAGTTCTCTTTCTTGAAAAGCAATGTGTTATTGTTGGACACATTGAAATTGAGAGATCTTTTGTGAAACCGACCTTTTCCCCCAGGCCCACTCTCTGTTTTCCTTTGGAGTCACTGGGAAATAAAGAGTTTTAGTTATCTGAGGAGACAAACCACATGACAGAATACTTAGTGCAGGAGGTTGAAGATGCTGACACCTCACTCTGTTTCCTTCTCTCCAGTCACAGGAATTCGGGGACGCCAGTGAACACGGTAAATATTCAGGGATCAACACTCTGCTGAGGTACAATCCATCTGATAAAGCGGGGGTTTTCTGACTGGCTCCGGTTTGACAGTGGCCCTGATGCTGGATCCCTACTTGGGGTGCGGGCTGGAGGTGCATGGAAGAGACTGATCTCCCAGGATAGAATAATGTGTTTATTCTCTGGTACCTGGAAGCAACTACATCATTTAGATGCTGTGGGTTTGTGTGAATCGGGCTTGGGGGCCCATGTGTGGGCCCAGTGGTGTGATTCTGATGCTCTGTGTCTGTGTGTGTTTCCTCAGGAGATGTTTCCCTCTTACACAGCACTAGTCACCTGTGAACTTTCTAAACGCTTCTTATCACCACTGCACACTGACTATACATTACTTGATTCTTTCCTCAGCTCATCCATTCCTCATATTTGGTTAATATTCATTTTCCTCAAGTGAAGAAGGTGCTGAGGACAATGGCCCAACTGTTGACAATGCTATGTTGAAAAGCCAAACTGAGAACCTAGGGGTGTTCCCAGTGTGACTGCTCTTAACCCCTGACCTTCACTTATCACTCAGCGTTGAAATCCTTGTCATGGGGCAAGGGCTCCCTGCATCTGTGCTTTTGCCTGGAGGTACTAGAGCTCCAGAGATCCAGACCGTGTACATCATTGCAAGATGGTCTCAGTGGTCAAGAAACCCAGGGCAAATATAAGCAGATTATCACCAACTTTGGCACAGTCATTATCGTCAAAGGCACCTAGGGACTGACATCGTCCTGGTCAGTTCACAGAACTGGGAGTTGTATGCCCTGGTTTAGACAGGACAGGCCAAATCTGTTCGTGCTAGTGTCATTGCTTAACCAAGGACAAAAGCAGATTCCCATCAGGGAGATATTTCATTGTACTGGGTGACACCACCATAAGCCTTAGGTTGGCTCAAGCCTGCAGCACACTCTCAAGGGAAGGTGTCAAATAGATCTCATGGTGGAACTTGACAGTCTGCTTGGTGACTTGACTCTAGTAAACCTCGTGCATACCTGAGTCCAAGAAATTCAACGTTTGCCCCGGGCTTTCTCTCCATAATGAGCTGTCCCACTCAATGTATGGCTTCTCTGAGTGTGAGCAGACACTCACTGAGGGACGCGCAAGTATTGGTTGGACAATTAAGACTGGCAGGAAACATTACCTGAGTGATTCTAGCCTAATAGCTCTTTGGCAAGTTAGAATTGAATTCAGTCCTCTAGCAGAGACTGCTTTTCATCAAGAACAAAATCTCTCTGAAAACTCAGTAAGTGCAATAGGTGTAACTGAATCCTGGGGAGGCAGTGATCTAGGAAGAAATCCTTCTGGATAGGTGTTGTTTTGCAGAAGATGTAAACACGCAGGAGGTTGATGAGTCTCTGTCATTGAAAGGTGGCATGCATTTTAGTGTTTCTTATTTTCCGATCTGTGAGGTTATCACTAGTTAAAATGCAGAGGTTCTCTTTCACTATTTCCTGCTCCTCCGATTTGCTCTTATTTGTGAATCAAAGAGGATGATTCAACAGCCACTCAGTCCCAAGTTACTAATGCCTTAAGCATACAATCCACCCCATTCCCCCGGCCCCCAAGAAAGGTTCCTGGGTGATTAGGGAGCAGCTTCTCCTGTGCACCAATGTCTCTTCCTTGTCCCTCTAGCTCCCCAGGCGGAAGTGCAAGAGGAAACATGCGACGACTTGCCTGAGGTAAAGGCTCTGAGTACTGTGAGTGTACCTGCACCTTTCTTTATCTGTGATAAGATTATTGCTTCACTTTATTTGTTATTCAGACAAATACAGTTATAGTCATCTGACAATTTACATTCCCACTGAGGCATGTAATTCCTTGGCTGGGAAAAGAGTGAGGATAAATCTATTATCAACACAGACCTGGTTCACAAGGACATTAAAAAAGACAGCATCATTAACTACTGTAGGTACTTTGCTCAGCAGAAAGTTCTCTTTCTTTTTTTAAATTTTTTGTATTTTTTTTGAAAGTTCTCTTTCTTGAAAAGCAATGTGTTATTGTTGGACACATTGAAATTGAGAGATCTTTTGTGAAACCGACTTTCCGCCAGGACACTCTCTGTTGTCCTTTGGAGTCACTGGAATAAAGAGTTTTAGTTATCTGAGGAGACAGCACAATGACAGAATACTTAGTGCAGGAGGTTGAAGATGCATGGACACCTCAACTCTGTTTCCTTCTCTCAGTCACAGGGATTCGGGGACGCCGTGAACACGGTAAAAAATTCAGGGATCAATTGCTGAGTACAATCCAACTGATTAAGAGGGGGTGTTCTGATGGCTCCGGTTTGACAGTGGCCTGATGCTGGATCCCTACTTGGGGTGCGGGCTGGAGGTGCATGGGAGAGGACTGATCTCCCAGGATGAATAATGTGTTTATTCTATAGGTACCTGATGAACTACATCATTTAGTGCTGTGGGGTTGTCGTGATGGATTGGCGGGACCATGTGTGGGGCCAGTGGTGTGATTCTGATGCTCTGTGTCTGTGTGTGTTTCCTCAGGAGATATTTCCCTCTTACACAGCACTAGTCACCTGTGAACTTTCTAAACGCTTCTTATCACCACTGCAGACTGACTATACATTACTTAATTCTTTCCTCAGCTCATCCATTCCTCACATATTTGGTTAATATTCATTTTCCTCAAGTGAAGAAGGTGCTGAGGACAATGGCCCAACTGTTGACAATGCTATGTTGAAAGCCAAACTGAGACTAGGGGTGTTCCAGTGTGACTGCTCTTAACCCTGACTTCATTATCACTCAGCGTTTTGATCTTGTCATGGGGCAAGGGCTCCCTGAATCTGTGCTTTGCCTGGAGATACTAGGCTCCTGAGATCACAGACCGTGTACCATCATTGCAAGATGGTCTCAGTGGTCAAGGAACTCAGGGCAAATATAAGCAGATTATCACCAACTTTGGCACAGACATTATCGTCAAAGGCACCTGGGACTGACATCGTCCTGGTCAGTTCACAAAGCTGGGAGTTGTATGCCCTGGTTTAGAACAGGCAGGCCAATCTGTTCGTGTAGTTGTCATTGTTAACAAGGACAAAAAGCAGGATTCCCATCAGGGAGATATTTCATTTGTACTGGGTGACACCACCATAAGCCTTAGGTTGGGCTCAAGGCTGCGAGCTCACTCTTAAGGGAAGGGTGTCAAATAGATCTCATGGTGGAACTTTGCCAGTCTGATTGGTGCTTGATTAGTAAACTCGTGCATACCTGAGTCAAGAAAATTCAACGTTTGCCCGGGCTTTCTCTCCATAATGAGGCTGTCCCACTAATGTATGGCTTCTCTGAGTGTGAGCAGACACTCACTGAGGGAGCGCAAAGTATTGGTTGGACAATTAATACTGGCAGGAAACATTCCTCAGTGGATTTCCTAGCCTAATAGCTCTTTGGGAGTTAGAATTGAATTCAGTCCTCTAAGCAGAGACTGCTTTTCAGCAAGAACAAAATTCTCTGGAAAATCTGTATGTGCAAATAGGGAGGTAACTGAATTCTGGGGAGGGCAGTGACCTAGGAAGAAATCCTTCTGGATAGGTGTTGTTTTGCAGAAGATGTAGGACAGCGGAGGTTGATGAGTCTCTGTATGAACGGTGGATGCATTTTAGAGTTTTCTTATTTTCCGATTGTGAGGTTACAACTAGTTAAAATGCAGAGGTTTCTTTCACTATTTCTGCTCTACGATTTGCTCTTATTTGTGCAACAAAGAGGATGATGCAACAGCCACTCAGTCCCAAGTTACTCAATGCCTTAAGCATACAATCCACCCCAGTCCCCCGGCCCCCAAGAAAGGTTTCCTGGGTGATTAGAGATCAGCTTCTCCTGTGCACCAATGTCTCTTCCTTGTCCCTCTACAGCTCCCAGGGGAGTGCAAGAGGAAAACATGCGGAGACTTCCCTGAGGTAAGGCTCTGAGTACTGTGATGTGTACCTGCACCTTTCTTGTATCTGTATAAGATGTATTGCTTGAATTATATTTGTTATTTAGACAAATCAGTTATAGTCATCTGAAAATTTACATACCACTGAGGCATGTAATTCCTTGGCTGGGAAAAGAGTGAGGATAAATCTCTTATCAACCCAGACCTATTTCGCAAGGACATTAAAAAAAAGACAGCATCATTTACTACTGTAGGTACATTTCTCACCAGAAAGGTCTCTTTCTTTTTTTAAATTTTTTGTATTTCTTTGAAGTTCTCTTTTGAAAAAGCATGTCGTTATTGTTGGACACATTGAAATTGAGAGATCTTTTAGTGAAACGACTTTCCGCCGAACACTCTCTGGCGTTCTTTGGAGTCAATGGAATAACAGTTTTAGTTATCTGAGGAGACCAAAGAACATGAAAGAATACTTAGTATGTAGGTTGGAAGATGCCTGACACTCACTCTGTTTCCTTCTCTCCAGTCACCAGGAATTCGGGGATGCCAGTGAACACGGTAATATTCAAGGGATCAGACACTCTGCTGAGTTCTATCCATTCTTGATAAAGCGGGGGTTTTTGACTGGCTCCGGTTTGGACAGTGGCCCTGAGCTGGATCCCTACTTTGGGGTGCGGTGATGGGGATGCATGGAAGAGACTGATTCCCAGGGAGAATAATGTGGTTATTCTCTGTACCTGGAAGCAACTTCCTATTTAGATGTGTGGGTTTGTGGGGTGAACTCGGTTGCAGGGCCCATGTGTGGGCCAGTGGTATGTTGTGATTCTGATGCTCTGTGTCTGTGTGTGTTGTTTCCTAGTGAGATGTTTCCTGTTAACAGGCACAAGTCACCTGTGAACTTCTAAAAAATTTCATATCACCACATGCAACACTGATCATACATTACTTGTTCTTTACTGTCAGCCATTCCTCATGTTTGGTTAATATTCATTTTTCCTCAAGTGAGAAGTGCTGAGGGCAATGGTCTCAACTGTTGACAATGCTATGTTGAAAAAGCCAAATGAGATACCTAGGGGTGTTCCCCGTGTGACTGCTCTTAACCCCTGACCTTCACTTATCACTCAGCGTTGAAATCCTTGTCATGGGGCAAGGGCTACCTGGCATCTGTGCTTTTGCCTGGACTGTACTAGAGCTCCAGAGATCCTAGAACTTGGTACATCATTGCAGATGCTCTCAGTGGTCAAGATTTACCAGGGCAAATATAATCAGGATTATCACCAACTTTGGCAAGTCATGTCGTCAAAGGCACCTAGGGACTGACATGTCTTGGTCAGTTCACAGAGCTGGGGTTGTATGCCTGGTTTAGGACAGGACAGGCCAAATCTGTTCTGCTAGTGTCATTGCTTTAACAAGGGACAAAAGAGATTCCCATCGGGAGATATCTTCATTGTATGGGTCGTGTGTGGACACCACCATAAGCTTAGGTTGAGCTCAAGGCTGCAGCACACTCTCAGGGAACGTGTCAATTAGATCTCATGGTGGTACTTGACAGTTGCTTGGTGACTTGACTCTAGTAAACTCGTGCATACCAGAGTCCAAAGAAAATTCAAACGTTTGCCCCGGGCATTTCTTCCATATGAGCTGTCCCACTCATTGTATGGCTTCTCTTGGTGTGAGCAGGACACTCACAGAAGGGACGCGCAAGTTATTGGTTGGACAATAATACTGGCAGGAAACATTCCCTGAGTGATTCTATCCTAATAGCTATTTGGGAAGTTAGAATTGAATTCAGTCCGCTAGCAGAGACTGCTGTTCATCTAGAACAAAATCTCTCTGAAAACTCAGTAAGTGCAATACGTGTAACTGAATCCTTGGGAGGCAGTGTTCTAGGAAGAAATCCTTCTGGACAGGTGTTGTTTTGCAGAAGATGTAGGACACCAGGAGGTTGATGAGACTCTGTCATTGAAAGGTGGCATGCATTTTAGTGTTTCTTATTTTCCGATCTGTGAGGTTATCACTAGTTAAAATGCAGAGGTTCTCTTTCACTATTTCCTGCTCCTCCGATTTGCTCTTATTTGTGAATCAAAGAGGATGATTCAACAGCCACTCAGTCCCAAGTTACTAATGCCTTAAGCATAAAACTCCCAGGGGGAAGTGCAAGAGGGAAACATGCGACGACTTGCCTGAGGTAAGGCTATGAGTACTGTGAGTGTACCTGCACCTTTCTTTACCTGTGTTAAGATTATTGCTTCACTTTATTTGTTATTCAAACAAATACCGTTATAGTCATCTGACAAATTACATTCCCACTGAGCATGTAATTCCTTGGCTGGGAAAAGAGTGAGGATAAATCTATTATCAACACAGACCTGGTTCACAAGGACATTAAAAAAGACAGCATCATTAACTACTGTAGGTACATTGCTCAGCAGAAAGGTCTCTTTCTTTTTTTAAATTTTTGTATTTTTTTTTGAAAGTTCTCTTTCTTGAAAAGCAATGTGTTATTGTTGGACACATTGAAATTGAGAGATCTTTTGTGAAACCGACTTTCCGCCAGGACACTCTCTGTTGTCCTTTGGAGTCACTGGAATAAAGAGTTTTAGTTATCTGAGGAGAGAAACCACATGACAGAATACTTAGTGCAGGAGGTTGAAGATGCTGACACCTCACTCTTTCCCTTCTCTCCAGTCACAGGAATTCGGGGACGCCAGTGAACACGGTAAATATTCAGGATCTACACTTGCTGTGAGTCAATCATCTGATAAAGCGGGGGTTTTGATGGCTCCGTTTCTTTTTGACAGTGACGGATGTGGATCCCTACTTGGGGAGTGGGATGGAGGTGATGGAAGGACTGATATCCCAGGATAGAATAATGTGTTTTTATTGGCACTGTAAGCAACTACATCATTTAGATGCTGTGGGTTTGTGTGAATCGGGCTGGGGGCCATGTGTGGGCCCAGGTGGTGTGATTCTGATGCTTGTGTCTGTGTGTGTTTCCTCAGGAGATATTTCCCTCTTACACAGCACTAGTCACCTGTGAACTTTCTAAACGATTCTTATCACCACTGCAGACTGACTATACATTACTTAATTCTTTCCTCAGCTCATCCATTCCTCATATTTGGTTAATATTTCATTTTCGCAGTGAAGAGGGTGCTCGAGGACAATGGCCAACTGTTGGACAATGCTATGTTGAAAAGCCCAAACTGAGAACCTAGGGAGTTTATGGTTGGTTCCCAGTGTGACTGCTCTTAACCCATGACTTCACTTATCACTCAGCGTTGAAATCCTTGTCTGGGGCAAGGGCTCCTGAATCTGTGCTTTGGCTGGAGATACTAGAGTCCCAGACATCCAGTATCCGTGTACATCATTGCAAGACGGTTCAGTGGTCGAGAAAAACCCAGGGCAAAATATAGAGGAATTATCCTCCAATCATTTGGCTCATCATTGTCGGGCAAAGGCACCTAGGGAATGACATCGTCCCCCATTTTGGTAGTTCACAGCAACTGGGAGTTGTAGTGCCCTGGTTTAGACAGGACAGGGCCAATCTGTTCGTGCTAGTGTCTTTGCTTAACCCAAGGACAAATGCTGGATTCCCTTCAGGGAGATTATTTCAATTGTACTGGGTGACTCCACATATGCTTAGGTTGGCTCAAGGCTGCGCACACCCCCTCTCTTACGGGAAGGTTCAAATGATTCATGGTGGAACTTGGACAGTCTGATTCGGGTGACCTTGGACTCTAGTAAACCTCGTGCATACCTGGTCCAAGAAATTCAACGTTTGCCACGGGCTTAATCTCAATAATGAGCTGTCCACTCAATGTATGGCTTCTCTGTGTCGTGAGCAGCACTCAGCCTGTGGAGCGAAGTATTGGTAGGACAATTAATACTGGCAAGGAAACTTTCTGAGTGATTCTAGCCTAATCAGTCTTTGGGAAGTTAGAATTGAATTCAGGTCCTCTAGCGAGACTGCTTGTCATCAAGAACAAAATCTCTCTGAAAACTCAGTATAGTGCAATAGGTGTAACTGAATCCAGGGGAGGCAGTGACCTAGAAGAAATCTTTGGATAGGTGTTGTTTTGCAGAAGGATGTAGACACGCAGGAGGTTGAGAGTCTCTGTCAATTGAATAGGTGGCATGCCATTTTAAGTGTTTCTTATTGCAGTCTGTGAGGTTATTCACTAGTTAAATGCAGAGGTTCTCTTTACTATTTCTGCCCTCCGATTTGCTTCTTATTTGTGCAATCAAGAGGATGATTCAACAGCCACTCAGTCCCAAGTTACTAATGCCTTAAGCTTAAATCCACCCCATTCCCCGGCCCCAAAGAAAGGTTCCTGGTGATTAGAGATCAGCTCCCTGCTGCACCAATGTCTCTTCTATGTCCCTCTAGTCCAGGGGGAAGTGCAAGAGGAAACATGCGTACGAATTGCCTGAGGTAAAGGTATCTGAGTACTGTGAGTGTACCTGCCACTTTC
Organism: Odocoileus virginianus; assembly: GCF_023699985.2. Classification (NCBI taxonomy): domain Eukaryota; kingdom Metazoa; phylum Chordata; class Mammalia; order Artiodactyla; family Cervidae; genus Odocoileus; species Odocoileus virginianus. Next base: position 12,353 of record NW_027224311.1, on the reverse strand, counting down.
TTTATCTTGTTTGAAGATTTCTTGCTTAAATTTATTTGTTATTTACGACAAATTTACAGTTATAGTCATATTGGACAATTTACATTCCACATTGAGGCATGTAATTCCTTGGCGGGGAAAAAGAGTGAGGATAAATCTATTATCAACACAGACCTGGTTCACAAGGACATTAAAAAAGACAGCATCATTAACTACTGTAGGTACATTGCTCACCAGAAAGGTCTCTTTCTTTTTTTAAATTTTTTGTATTTCTTTTGAAAGTTCTCTTTCTTGAAAAGCAATGTGTTATTGTTGGACACATTGAAATTGAGAGATCTTTGGTGAAACCGACCTTTAGCCAGAACACTCTTCTGTCGTTCTTTGGGAGTCCCTGCAATAAACAGTTTTAGTTCATCTGAGTAGACAAAGCAATGACCGGAATACTAGTGCAGGGAGGTTGAAGATGTCGACACTCCCTGTTTCCTTTCTCCAGTCAAAGGATTCGGGGAAGCCAAGTGAACACGGTAAATATTCAGGGATCAAAACACTCTGTGGAGAACAATCCATCTGATAAAGCGGGGGTTTTCTGACTGGATCCGGTTTGACAGTGGCCCTGATGCGGGATCCCTACTTGGGGTGTGGGCTGGGGATGCATGGAAGAGACTGATCTCCCAGGAGAGAATAATGTGTTTATTCTCTGGTACCTGGAAGCAACTACATCAATTAGATGCTGTGGGTTTGTGTGATTGGGCTTGGGGGGCCATGTGTGGGCCCAGTGGTTGTGATTTGATCGCTCTGTGCCGTGTGTGTTTTCTTCAGGAAGAGGTTTCCCTGTTAACAGCACAAGTCACCTCGTGAACTTTCTAAAAATTTATTATCACCACTGCACACTGACTTATACATTACTTGATTCTTTCTCAGACTCAGCCATTCTCATTTTTGGCTTATTATTCATTTTCTCAAGTGAGAAGGCTGCTGAGGGACAATGGCTCAAGGTGACAATGCTATGTTGAAAGACCAAACTGGATAGAACTAGGGGTGTTCCCCGTGTGACTGCTCTTAACCCTGACATTCATTATCACTCAGCGTTGAAATCCTTGTTTTTATATGGGGCAAGGGCTTTTTTTTTTCCCTTGTATTGTGCTATTTGCCTGGAGGTAAATAAGAGCTCAGCGATCCATGACTGTGAATACATCATGGCAAGATGGTCTCAGTGGTCAAGAAACCCCCATTGCAAATATAAGCAGATCTATCACCACCATACTTTGGCACAGTCATTGGTCGTCAAGGGCAACCTAGGGACTGACATCGTCTGGTGTCCGTTCCACTGAACTGGGAGTTGTATGCCCTGTTTAGAAAGGAAGGCCCAAATCTGTTCATTGCTTGTGTCATTTGCTTAACCAAGGACACAAAGCAGATTCCATCAAGGGAGGATACTATCATTCTGTACTGGGTGACACACCATAAGTCCTTAGGTTGGCTCAAGCCCAAGCAGCACACTCTCAAGGGAAGGTGTCACATAGTCTCTGGAGAGAACTTGACAGTTTTGATTGTGTGACTTGACTCTAATAAAACCTCGTCGCATACCTGAGTCAAGAAATTAACGTAAGCCGGGGCTTTTCTCCATACTGAAGGTCCCAATCAATGTATCGGCTTCTACTGTGTGGTTGAGCAGACTATCACTGAGGGGGACGCGCAAGTATTGGTTGGACAATTAATACTGGCAGGAAACATTCCCTGAGTGATTCTAGCCTAATAAGCTCTTTGGGAAGTAGATTGATTTCAGTCCTCTAGCAGGTGATGCTTTTTAATCAAAAGAACAAAATCTTCTGAAAACTCAGTAAGTGCAATAGGTGTAAATGAATCTGGGGAGGCGTGACCTAGGAAGAAAATACTTCTGGATAGTTGTTGTTTGCAGAGATGTAGACAGGCAGTGAGGTTGATGAGTCTCTCGTCTTGAAAGGTTGGGCAATGCATTTTAGTGTTTATCTTATTTCCGATCTGTGAGGTTATTCATAGTTAAATGCAGAGGTTCTCTTTTCAATTTGTCTGTTTTTCTCCTCCGATTTGCTCTTATTTGTGCAACAAGAGGATGATTCAACAGCCATCAGTCCAAGTTACTAATGCCTTAAGCACTACAATCTCACCCATTCCCCGGCCCAAGAAAGGTTCCTGGCTCTTCCTTGTCCCTCTAGCTCCCCAGGGGGAAGTGCAAGAGGACATTGGGACGATGCCTGAAGGTAAAGGCTCTCGATGTAATGTGGGTGTACTGAGCTTTCTTTATTAATCTGTGATAAGATTATTGCCTTCATGTATTTGTCTATCAAACAATTAAAGGTTATAGTCATCTGACAATTTACACTCCCACTGAGGCATGTAATTCCTGGGCTGGGAAAAGAGTGAGAATAAATCTATTATCAACACAGACTGGTTCACAAGGACATTAAAAAAGACAGCATCATTAACTACTGTAGGTACTTTGCTCAGCAGAAAGTTCTCTTTCTTTTTTTAAATTTTTTGTATTTTTTTTGAAAGTTCTCTTTCTTGAAAAGCAATGTGTTATTGTTGGACACATTGAAATTGAGAGATCTTTTGTGAAACCGACTTTCCGCCAGGACACTCTCTGTTGTCCTTTGGAGTCACTGGAATAAAGAGTTTTAGTTATCTGAGGAGACAAACCACATGACAGAATACTTAGTGCAGGAGGTTGAAGATGCTGACACCTCACTCTGTTTCCTTCTCTCCAGTCACAGGAATTCGGGGACGCCAGTGAACACGGTAAATATTCCCACTGCAGACTGACTATACATTACTTAATTCTTTCCTCAGCTCATCCATTCCTCATATTTGGTTAATATTCATTTTCCTCAAGTGAAGAAGGTGCTGAGGACAATGGCCCAACTGTTGACAAATGCTATGTTGAAAAGCCAAATGGAGAACTAGGGGTGTCCAGTGGATGCTTTAACCCCTGACCTTCCACATATCCACTCAGCGTTGAAATCCTTGTCATGGGGCAAGGGCTCCTGGCATCTGTGCTTTTGCTGGAGTTACTAGAGTCCAGAGATACCTGACGTGTAATATTGCCAAGATGTCTCAGTGTCATGAAAACCACGGGCAGATTGATAAGCAGATTATCACAATCTTTGGACCAATCATTGTCCGTCTAAGGCACCTAGGGATGACATCGTCCTGGTCAGTTCCACAGATACTGGGAGTTGTATGCCCTGGTTTAGAAGGAGGAGGCCATATCTGTTCGTGCTAGTGTCATTGCTTAAACCAAGGACAAAGCAGATTCATCAGGGAGTATTTATTGTACTGGGTGACACCACCATAAAGCCTTAGGTTGGTCAAGCCTGCAGCACACTTCAAGGAAGGTGTCAAAATAGATCTCTGGTGGAATTCTGTCCGTCTGCTTGTGAGTTGATCTAGTAACTCGAGATACTGAGTTCAAGAAATTCAACGTTTGTCACCGGGCTGTTCTTCCATAATGAAGCTGTCCCACTCATGTATGGTCTTCTTGAGTGTGAGAAGAACACTCCACAATGAGGACGGCAAGTAATTGGTTGGACAATTATATGGCAGGAAACATTCCCTGAGTGAATTTAGCCTAATAGCTCTTTGGGATAGTTAGAATTGAACTTCAGTCTCTTGCAGAGACTGCTTTTCATCAAGAAACACATCTCTCTGAAAACTCCATGTAAGTTCGCAATAGGTGTAACTGAATCTGGGGAGGCAGTGACTTTGAAGAATCTTCTGGATAGGTGGTTGTTTTGCCGAAGATGTAGCCTACGCAGGAGGTTGATGTAGTCCTCGGTCATTCGAAGGTTGGCATGGCATTTTAGTGTTTCTTATTTTCCGTCTGTGGTGTTATCATAGTTAAATTGCAGAAAGGTTCTATGATTCACTATTTCCTGCTCTCGATTTGCTCTATTTGTGAAACAATGAGGATTGATTCAACAGCACTCAGTCAAGTTACTTATGCCTTAAGCATACCAATCCACTCCATTCCCCCGGCCCCCCCCCCCCCACCCACCCCCAAGAAAGGGTCCTGGGTGATTAGTGATCAGCTTTCCTGTGCACCAATGTCTCTTCCTTGTCCCTCTAGCTCCCCAGGGGGAAGTGCAAGAGGAAACATGCGACGACTTGCCTGAGGTAAAGGCTCTGAGTACTGTGAGTGTACCTGCACCTTTCTTTATCTGTGATAAGATTATTGCTTGAATTTATTTGTTATTTAGACAAATACAGTTATAGTCATCTGACAATTTACTTCCCACGAGGCATGTTGTAATTACTTGGCTGGGAATAAGAGTGAGGATAAATCTATTAGCAACACAGACCTGGTTCACAAGGGACATTAAAAAGACAGCCTATTACATATGTAGGTACATTGCTCAGCGAAACGGTCTCTTCTTTTTTTCTAATTTTGTTGTATTTCTTTTGAAAGTTTCTTTCTTGAAAGCAATGTGTTATTGTTGGACCACTTTGACATTGAGAGATCTTTGTGTAACCGACTTTCCGCCAGACATCTTGTTGTCTTTGGAGTCATGGAATAAAGAGTTTTTAGTTATCTGAGGAGACAAACCACATGACAGAATATTAGAGCAGGAGGTTGAAGATGTCACCTCACTTGTTTTCCTTTCTCCAGTACGGAATTCGGGGACGCCAGTGAACGGTAACTATTCAGGGATCAAACACTTGTGAGGTTACAATCCATCTGCTAAAGAGGGGGGTTTTTGAACTGGCTCCGGGTTTGACAGTGTGCCTGATGCTGGATCCCTACTTGGGGGGGTGGGAATGAGGTGCATGGAAGAGACTCGATCTCCAGTGACTAGACATAATGTGTTTATTCTCTGGTTACCTGGAAGCAACTACATCATTTAGGTGCTGTGGGTTTGTGTGAATCGGGCTTGGGGGCCCATGTGGGCCCAGTGGTGTGACTCTGATGCTCTGTGTCTGTGTGTGTTCCTCAGGAGATGTTTCCCTCTTACACAGCACTAGTCACCTGTGAACTTTCTAAACGCTTCTTATCACCACTGCAGACTGACTATACATTACTTAATTCTTTCCTCAGCTCATCCATTCCTCATATTTGGTTAATATTCATTTTCCTCAAGTGAAGAAGGTGCTGAGGAACAATGGCCCCAACTGTTGACAATGCTATGTTGAAAAGCCAACTGAGAACTAGGGGTGTTCCACAGTGTGACTGCTCTTAACCTGACATTCACTTATCACTCAGCGTTGCAAATCCTTGTCTATTGGGGCAAGGGATCCTGCATCTGTGCTTTTGCCTGGAGATACTAGAGTCCAGAGAACAGACCGTGTACATCATTGGCAAGATGTCACTGTGGTCATGAAACCCATTGCAAATATAAGCAGATTGTATCACCAACTGTTGGCACATCCATTGTCGGCAAAGGAACTAGGGACTGGACATCGTCTTGGGTTTTCCCCAAAGGGTTTTTTTCAGCAGAACTGGGAGTGTATTCCCTGGTTTAGACAGGACAGGCCAAATTGTTCGTGATGAAAGTGTCATTGCTTAATCCAAGGACAAATGCAGATTCCCATCAGGGAGATTTATTTCATTGTACTGGGTGGACACCACCTAAGCCATTAGGTGTGGGCTTCAAGCCTGCAGCACACTTAAGGGAAGGTTGTCAAATAGATGCTCATGTGGAACTTGACAGTACTGCTTGGTGCTGACTTGATCTAGTAAACCTCGTGCATACCGTAGACAAGAAATTCAATCGTGTTGCGGGCTTTCTCTCCATAATGAGCTGTCCCACTAATGTATGGCTTCTCTGAGTGTGAGCAGACACTCACTGAGGACACGCAAGTATTGGTTGGCAATTATACTTGAGGAAAAATTCGAAGTGATTCTAGCTAATAGCTCTTTGGGAAGTTAGATTGATTCAGTCCTTAGCAGAGACAGTTTTCATCAAGAACAAATCTCTCTGAAACTCAGTAAGATGCAATAGGTGTAACTGAATCCTGTGGAGGCAGTGACCTAGGAAGAATCCTTTCTGGATAGGTGTGTTTTAGCAGAAGATGAGATACGAGGAGGTTGATGAGTTTCTGTCATTGAAAGGTGGCCTGCTATTTTAGTGTTTTTATTTTCCGATTGTGAGGGTTATCACTAGTTAAATGCAGAGGTTTTTCTTTTCTCTATTTCCTGCTCCTTTCCGATGTGCTCTTATTTGTGCAACTAAAGAGGATGATTCACACAGCCGACTCGAGTCCCAAGTTACAATGCCTAGCTACAATCCCCCCTTCCCACGGCCCAAGAAAGGTTTTCCTGGGTGATTAGAGATCAGCTTTCCTGTGCTACCAATGTCTTTCCTTGTCCTCTAGGCTCCCAGGGGGGGGAAGTGCAAGAGGAAACATGCGACGACTTGCCTGAGGTAAGGCTCTGAGTACTGTGAGTGTACTGCACCTTTCTTTATCTGTAATTAAAGGTTACTGTTAAATTTATTTGTTATTTAGACAAATACAGTTATAGTCATCTGACAGTTTACACTCCCACTGAGGCATGTAATTCCTGGGCTGGGGAAAGAGTGAGGATAAATCTATTATCAACACAGACCTGGTTCACAAGGACATTAAAAAAGACAGCATCATTAACTACTGTAGGTACTTTGCTCAGCAGAAAGTTCTCTTTCTTTTTTTTAAATTTTTGTATTTTTTTTGAAAGTTCTCTTTCTTGAAAGCAATGTGTTATTGCTGGACACATTGAAATTGAGAGATCTTTTGTGAAACCGACTTTCCGCCAGAACACTCTCTGTCGATTCTTTGGAGTCACTGGAATAAAGAGTTTTAGTTATCTGAGGAGACAAAGCACATGACAGAATACTTAGTGCAGGAGGTTGAAGATGCTGACACCTCACTCTGTTTCCTTCTCTCCATTCACAGGAATTCGGGGACGCCAGTGAACACTGTAAATATTCAGGGATCAACAATCTGCTGAGGAACAATACATCTGATAAAGCGTGGAGGGGTTTTCTGACTGGATCCGGTTTGACGAGTGGCCCTGATGCAAGTTGATCCCTCCTTGGGGTGTGGGCTGGGGGACTGCATGGAAGGAGACTGATCTCCCTGGATGAGAATAATATGTTTATCTCTGGTACTGGGAAGCAACTACATCATTTTGATGCTGTGGTTTGTGTTGAATCGGGCTTGGGGGCCATGTGGTGGGCCCAGGTGGATGTGATTCTTATGCTATGTGCTGTGTGTGTTTCCTCAGGAGAAGTTTTCCTGTTACACAGAACAAGTCACTGTGACTTTCTAAAAATTTCTGATCCACCCATGCACCACTGACTATCCATTTGCTTGATTCTTCTCAGCTCAGCCATTCCTCATGTTTGGTTAAAATTCATTTTACTTCAAGTGAAGAGTGCTGAGGACAAAGGCTCAACTGTTGACACATGCTATGTTGAAAAGCCAAACTGAGACCCTAGGGGTGTTCCCAGTGTGACTGCTGTGGACCCCTGACCTTCACTTATCACTCAGCGTTGAAATACTTGTCATGGGGCAAAGGGCTCTGGAATCTGTGCTTATTGACTGGAGGTACTAGAGTACTCCAGAGATCCAGGACTGTGTACATCATTGCAAGATGGTCTCAGTGGTCAAGAAACCCATTGCAAATATAAGCAGATTATCACCAACTTTGGCACAGGTCATTGTCGTCAAAAAGGCAACCTAGGGAATGCATCGTCCTGAGTCTGATCACTGAACTGGAGTTGTAATGCCCTGGTTAGACGGTCAGGCCAAATTGTTCATGCTAGGTTTCATTGCTTAAACCAGACAAAGCAGATTCCATCAGGGAGATATTTCATTGTACTGGGTTGACACCACCGTAAGCATAGGTTGGCTCATGCTGCAGCACAATCTCAAGGGAAGGTGTCAATAGATCTCATGAGGAACTTGACCAGTTTATTGACTTGGTGACTTGCACATCTAATTAAACCTCGTGGCCAACTGAGTCCAAGAAATTCAACGTTTGCCGGGCTTTCTCTCTTAATGAGCTGTCCCATCAAGGTATGGCTTCTCTTGAGTGTGAGCAGCACTCACGGAGGGACGCGCAAGAGTATTGGTTGGACAATTAATAATGCAGGAAACATTCCCTGAGTGATTCTAGCTAATTGCTCTTTGGGAAGTTAAGAATTGAATTCAGTCCTCTAACAGAGACTGTTTGTAATCAAGAACTAAATCTCTCAGAAAACTCAGTAAGTGCAATAGGTGTAACTGAATCCTGGGGAGGCAGTGACCTAGGAAGAAATCCTTCTGGATAGGTGTTGTTTTGCAGAAGATGTAGACACGCAGGAGGTTGATGAGTCTCTGTCATTGAACGGTGGCATGCATTTTAGTGTTTCTTATTTTTCCGATCTGTGAGGTTATCACTAGTTTAAAATTGCAGAGGTTCTCTTTCACTATTTCTCGGACTCTCGATTTTGCTCTTATTTGTGCAACATAGAGGATGATTCATCAGCCACTCAGTCCAAAGTTACTAATGCCTTAAGCATACAATCCACCCCATGCCCCCGCCCCCCAAGAAAGGTTCCTGAGTGATTAGGGAGCAGCTTCACCTGTGCACCAATGTTTCTTCCTTGTCCCTATAGCTCCCCAGGCGGAAGTGGAAGAAGAAACATGCGACGACTTGCCTGAGGTAAAGGCTCTGGGTACTGTGAATGTACCTGCAGCTTTCTTTATCTGTGATAAGATTGTTGCTTCATTTTATGTGTTATTCAGACAAATATAGTTATAGTCATCTGACAATTTACATTGCATGTAATCCTTGGCTTGGGGAAAAGAGTGAGGATAAATCTTTTATCAACACAGACCTGGTTCACAAGGACATTAAAAAAGACAGCATCATTAACTACTGTAGGTACATTGCTCACCAGAAAGGTCTCTTTCTTTTTTTTAATTTTTTGTATTTCTTTTGAAAGTTCTCTTTCTTGAAAAGCAATGTGTTATTGTTGGACACATTGAAATTGAGAGATCTTTTGTGAAACCGACTTTCCGCCAGGACACTCTCTGTTGTCCTTTGGAGTCACTGGAATAAAAAGTTTTAGTTATCTGAGGAGGCAAACCAAATGGCAGAATACTTAGTGCAGGAGGTTGAAGATGCTGACACCTCACTCTGTTTCCTTCTCTCCAGTCACAGGAATTCGGGGACGCAGTGAAACACGGTAAATATTCAGGGATCAACACTCTGCTGAGGCACAATCCATCTGATAAAGCGGGGGTTTTCTGACTGGCTCCGGTTTGACAGTGGCCCTGATTGCGGGATCCCTACTTGGGGTGTGGGCTGGGGATGCATGGAAGAGACTGATCTCCCAGGAGAGAATAATGTGGTTATTCTCTGGTACCTGGAAGCAACTACATCATTTTAGATGCTGTGGGTTTGTGTGAATCGGCTTGGGGGCCATGTGTGGGCCCAGTGGTGTGATTTCTGATGCTCTGTGTCTGTGTGGTTTCCTCAGGAGATATTTCCTCTTACACAGCATAGTCACCTGTGAACTTTCTAAACGCTTCTTATCACCACTGCAGACTGACTATACATTACTTAATTCTTTCCTCAGCTCATCCATTCCTCATATTTGGTTAATATTCATTTTCCTCAAGTGAAGAAGGTGCTGAGGACAATGGCCCAACTGTTGACAATGCTATGTTGAAAAGCCAAACTGAGAACCTAGGGTGTTCCCAGTGTGACTGCTCGAACCCGTGGACCTTCACTTATCACTCAGCGTTGAAATCCTTGTCATGGGGCAAGGGCTCCTGCATCACCTCGTGCATACCTGAGTCCAAGAAATTCAACGTTTGCCCCGGGCTTTCTCTCCATAATGAACGTTCCCACTCAATGTATGGTTTCTCTGAGTGTCAGGAGACACTCACTGAGGGACACGCAAGTATTGGTTGGACAATAAAGACTGGCAAGAAACATTCCTGAGTGACTTCTAGCCTTATAAGCTCTTTGGAGAGTTAGAATTGAATTTCAGTCTTAGCAGAGACTGCTTTTCATCAAGACAAAATCTCTCTGAAAACTCCAGTAAGGATTGCCCATAGGGTGTAAACTGAATCTGGGGAGGCAGTGCTTAGGAAGAAACTCTTCTGATAGGTGTGTTTTGCAGAAGATGTAGACACGCAGGCAGGTTGATGAGTCTCTGTCATTGAAAGGTGGCATGCATTTTAGTGTCTTCTATTTTTCGATCTGTGAGTTTATCACTAGTATAAAAATGCAGAGGTTCTATTTCACTATTCCTGCTCCTCCGATTTGCTCTTATTGTGCAACACAAGGAGGATGTTCAACAGGCCATCAGTCCCAAGTTACTAATGCCTTAAGCATACAATCACCCCATTCCCCCGGCCCGCAAGAAAGGTTCCTGGGTGATTAGAGATCAGCTTCTCTTGCACAATGGTCTCTTCCTTAGTCCCTCCTAGCTCCCCAGGGGGGAAGTGAAGAGGAAACATGCGACGATTGCCTGAGGTAAAGGCTCTGAGTACTGTGAGTGTACCTGCACCTTTCTTTATCTGTGATAAGATTATTGCTTGACTTTATTTGTTATTTAGACAAATACAGTTATAGTCATCTGCAATTGACATCCCACCGAGGCATGTAGATTACTTGGCTGGAAAAGTGTGAGGGACTATATCTATTATCAACACAGACCTGGTTCACAAGGACATTAAAAAAGACAGCATCATTAACTACTGTAGGTACATGCTCAGCAGAAAGTTCTCTTTCTTTTTTTAAATTTTTTGTATTTTTTTTGAAAGTTCTCTTTCTTGAAAAGCAATGTGTTATTGTTGGACACATTGAAATTGAGAGATCTTTTGTGAAACCGACTTTCCGCCAGGACACTCTCTGTTGTCCTTTGGAGTCACTGGAATAAAGAGTTTTAGTTATCTGAGGAGACAAACCACATGACAGAATACTTAGTGCAGGAGGTTGAAGATGCTGACACCTCACTCTGTTTCCTTCTCTCCAGTCACAGGAATTCGGCGGACGCCAGTGATCCACGGTAAATATTCTAGGGATCAACACTCTGCTGGGTACAATCCATTGATAAAGCGGGGGTTTTCTGCTGGCTCAGGTTTGACAGTGGCCTGATGTGGATCCCTACTTGGGGGCTGGGGGTCTGGAGGTGCATGGAAGGACAGACTGATCTCCCAGGATCGCAATAATGTGTTTATTCTTGGTACATGTAAGCAACTACATCATTTAGATGCTAGTGGGTTTGTGTGAATCGGGCCTTGGGGGCCCATGTGTGGGCCAGGTGGTGTGATTTTGATGATTGTGCTGGTTGTGTGTGTTTCCTCAGGAGATATTTCCCTCTTACACAGCACTAGTCACCTGTGAACTTTCTAAACGCTTCTTATCACCACTGCAGACTGACTATACATTACTTAATTCTTTCCTCAGCTCATCCATTCCTCATATTTGGTTAATATTCATTTTCCTCAAGTGAAGAAGGTGCTGAGGACAATGGCCCAACTGTTGATAATGCTATGTTCAAAACCCAAACTGAGAACCTAGCGGTGTTCCCAGTGTGACTGCTCTTAACCCCTGAACTTCATTATCACTCAGCGTTGAATCCTTGTCATGGGCAAGGGCTCCCTGATCTGTGCTTTTGCCTGGAGATACTAGAGCTCCAGAGATCCAGACGTGTACATCATTGCAAGACTGGTCTCAGTGGTCAAAGAAACCATTGCAAAATATAAGCAGATTATCACCAACTTTGCACACTCATTGTCGTCAAAGGCCACCTAGGGACTGACATCGTCCTGGGTCAGTTCACAGAACTGGAGTGTTATGCCCTGGTTTAGACAGGGACAGGGGCCAAATCTGTTCGTTGCTGAGTGTCCTTGCTTAAACAAGGACAAAATGCGATTCCCATTCAGGGAGGATATTTCAATTGTACTGGGTGGACACACCATAAGCCTAAGGTTGGCTCAAGCCTTGCAAGCACTATCTCAAGGGAAGGTGTTCAAATAGATCTCATGTGGAACTATGACAGGTCTGCTTGTGACATGGACTTAGTAAACTCGTGCATACCCTGAGTCCAAGAAATTAAACGTTTGCCCCGGGCTTTCTCCCCATAATGAGCTGTCCCACTCAATGTATGGCTTCTCAGAGTGTGAGCAGACACTCACTGAGGGAAGCGCAAGTATTGGTTGGACAATTAATACTTGCAGGAAACATTACCTGAGAGATTCTAGCCTAATAGCTCTTTGGGAAGTTAGAATTGAATTCAGTCCTAGCAGAGTTGCTTTTCCTAAGAACAAAATACTCTCTGAAAACTCAGTAGTGCAATAGGTGTTATAAATGATTCCTGGGGAAGGGCAGTGACTAGGAGAAAACCTATGGATAGTGTTGT
>NW_027224310.1:83794-95265 GCF_023699985.2 Odocoileus virginianus | reverse complement strand
ACATCACATCTACTCTCTATGATATTACACCACTTTATTAATGACATCAAGTCCACTATACCTGACATCATATCCACTATATCTGACCTCACATCCACTGTATCTGTGTTATCACACGCACAGTACCAATAACATCACAGACACTCTATGTATGATATCACATCCAGTATACGTGTGACATCCGATCCACTCTATTTGTGACATCATATACACTATGTATGACATCACAACACTATGTGTTCTTGATACCACACTAGGCATATATATGAACTCATTTGCACTTCAGATGACATAAAATCCACTCTATCACACCAAACCACAGAATTTATGTTGCCACATCCACCTCAGGAATGAACCCCATCCCCAAAACACCCACTGTACCAACATTGCCCCCCTACTCTTTCTTTGCATCCCAACTCTCCACTGATATCGGCCCACAATGCCATGAAATCAACACTCCATTTATATGGCAACATTTGCACAATACAAGACATCTCATCCTCAAGGTTATAACAGTCAAATCACCGTTTCTAAGGATATCACACCCACTGTCTATTTGACACGTATCCATGTACCCTGGTCATGAAAATCCTCTGTAATTGAGATAACACAACACTGTATTTATGACAAAAATATCAGGCGCTAGGCAAACAAAATCATATCCCCATTGTATACGACATCACATTGACTATACTTTTAAAAACAAAACCACGTAAACTGTGTCATCAAACCCACTGTTTCGATGATGTCACACACTTTGTATGTATAACATCACACCCACTACATGTATACCATCATAGACACTCTATAAGGCATCGCATTCACATGTTATGAAATCACAGATTATTTATGACTTCTCATGCACTGCACTCATGACATCACTCCCACTATATCTGACATTGAATCCACCCCATTGATGACCTCTGACCAACTGTTATTATGACATGACGCCCACTTTATGTACGACATCTAATGCAATATACATATGGCCCCATCCACTCTTTATGAACTCACACCATTGAAGTCATCACATTACATCCCTAAATCTGACACTTCCTCCACGGTATCTGTTTCATCAAACCCCGTGTATCGATTATTCCACACACACGCCACTGATGACGTCACACATCTCTAGCAGGACATCAAATTCAGAATGCCTGACATCACATGATCCTCTTTATGACAGCAACACCTAATTTGTTTGACCATCACACCCAGTATATTGATGACATCATATTCAATATATATGATATCACACATACTGCTTTCATAACATCACACAGACTATACCTGACATCTCCCCTACTATATTTGACATCACAGCCACTGTATATGTGTCATCACACCCACTCTTTCGATAATATCACACACTTTATATGTATGACCTCACACCCAGTACATGTATACCAACATATACACTCTATAAGGCATCGCAACCACATTTTATGACATCACATATTATTTTATGACATCACATGCACTGCACTCAAGATATCACTAGGTGCCCACTATATCCTGACATTAAATCTACCCTATTGATGACCTCTGACCAACTGTTTGTATGACATCACACCCACTTTATGTATAATATATTATGCACTATAGATATGGTCTCATCCATTCTTTATAAAAACACACCACTGTAGTAATCACATTACATCCAGTGCATTCATGACATCACAAACGACCGACCCGCCACCCAAGTACAATCCAAACATCTCATGACCACACACACAAGACAACACAAACGTTATATCTGCCATATCACCCTCTAGATCTGACACTTCCTCCACCGTATGTGTGTCATCAGACACAGTGTATCAATTATACCACAAACACTCTCTGTATGACATCACACACACTCTATGTAGGACATCATATTCAGTATGCATGACATCACATGACCTCTTTATGACATCAGACACCTAATTGTTTGACATCACACCCACTATATTCATGACATCATATCCAATATATATGATATCACACATACTGCTTTCATAACATCACACAGACTATACCTGACATCTCCCCCACTATATTTGACAGTTCACAGTCCGCTGTACTGTGCGTCACATAACTCTGAAAAATCCAATGACATCACAACAAGTAACTGAAAAATACATCACAAGGCATACAAACGACATCATAAACACTCTACATGAAATGCATTCGCACTTTATGACTTCAATCCCAGTCATTTATCGGACATCAGAGCCACTGCAATTCATGAATCAGTTCTCCTAATGTGACATCATATCCATGATTTAGACATCTCATCCCCTAAACCTCGACACTCACAGCCACTCTATCTTGTAACGTCACACCCCCCCAAAAACCCCCCCCCCCCCTGGGGGGTTTGGTAGTACTCCGAATCCAACATACATGACATCCAACACACCAGTGTTTGAGACGATACAAAACAGTAATTGTTTATACCAGCACACATCCGTATCTTATTTGGGTATCACCTCCCCTCTGTATCAGTGATATAACAACAACTGTATGTATTATATCACACATACTATAGACATGACACATTATGCACTATATACGACATCACACACAGGCTTTATGACATCACAACACTCTGTTCATCACATCAAAGCTACTCTGTCTCACATCACAGCCATTATATCTGACAGCACATCCACAGTATGTGTGTCATCACATGCCATCGAGATTATCGATGATCATAATAAGACCCATGCTTGTATTATATCACAGCCTCAAATGGTATGACGTCATATGAACTACAATGACATCAACATTCACTCTGTGTGTCGTCACATACTGCCTAAAGACCATCACACCCTCTGTATTCATGACATCACACACAGTATATCTGCATCGCTTCCCTGTAACTGCGTCGCATTATTTACAGTGTATTGATTAATACCACACCAGCAATATGGTGAATCAAGACCCACTCTAATGTATTACATCATAAGAATTCTATTGACAGTCACATCCACTCTTTTATATACAATCTCAAGACTGTATGCATGACATCCCATCCGACACAAGTCATAACATGACATCCGACTGTTTATGACATCACATACACATACTTGTGATATCCCAGCCACTGTAACTTGACAAGACACCCTCCTATGTTTTACTGACATCACACTAAAAAACTCAGGCTCCGTATATATGACATCTCACAGTGTATGAATGACAACACAATCACACTGTATCCACCATCATATCTGACTATATCGGTTAGTCACACTCACCTGAATGATTATATTACACCCTCTGTACGTGTGAAATCAAACCCACTGTATGTATGACACTATAGGCACTTTATATGACATCAAATCCACTCGATGTCATCATACCATTGTTTGTCTGTCATGGCACCCACTATGTTTATGACATCATACCACTGTATATGATCTCACCCACACGGTGTGTATGACTACACAAGCTCTATATCTGTCTTGAAACCCGTTATAACTGCAATCACATCCACTGTATATGTCATCAAACCCACTTTGTTGACGACATCCACACCCAACTAGTTTAAGAGTTCACAGGCGGCAATATGTATTGCCATTATATGCAATACACCTTTACATAATATCCACATTTTAATGAGAAAAAACCTAATCTTTAGTGACATCACACACGCATTCTATTCATAAACATCACACGCACTATATCATAGACATGTCATCTCCGTCTGATGATACACATTCACTATATATCGACGATCACACAATGACTTCTATCTATGACATCACACCTCTATTAATGACATGTCCACGGCATATGCTCCCACGCAGTGTTATAACAACACAGCCATTGTGTAACTTCAAAGCCACTATATCAGACATCACACGCATTGTATCTGTGTCAACACACGCCATATACCAATTTGATCTTACCCAGTGTATGTATGACATCACAGCCACTATATGTATGACATTATATGCAGAACATATGACCATCCGCATCACTCTTTATGACCTCAAACCAATCTTTTAAGGCATCAAGTCCAATATAACAGAAATCACACCACTAATATCTGACCCTCACGTCCACTTCGGTTTCTGTGTATCACCCCCACCTACCAATAATTTATCACAGCCACTCTATGTATCATATCACACCCAGTATACGTCTGACATCCTATCCAACTCTATTTATGAACATCATGATCCACACTATATGACTTCACAACACTCGTGTTTTGTGATACCACACTCGGCATATATATGACATCATTTGCATATCAGATGACATCGTATCCTCCTATCTCACACCAACAACAGAATTTATGTTTGCATTACATCCACTTCAGGCATACATCACACCCACTCACAGACATTGCCCCCACTCTTTCTTTGCCATCACAACCTCTCCAATGATATCACGCCCACTCTTTGCATGACATCACACTCGGCATATGTATGGCAACTTTTGCACCATACAAAACATCTCATCCTCAGTTTATGACATCAAACCCCAGTTTTTAGGTCATCACACCCACTCTATTTGACATTGTATCCACTGAATCTGGGTCATGAAATTCACTGTATTTAGGATATCACACCAAATGTATTTATGAGACCTCATGCGCAACTCAAGAAGGACATGATATCCGTTGTATATGACATCACAATGACTATACTTGTTAAATCACACCGCTGGATCTGTGTCATCCACACCACTCTTTCGCTGGATATCACACCCTTTGTAATGATGACCTCACACCCACTACATGTATACCGTCATATGCACTCTATAGGGCATCGCATTCACATTTTATGACATCACAGATTACTGGCACTCATGACATCACTCCCAATATATCTGTCATTGAATCCACCCTATAGATGACCTCTGACCAACTGTTTGAATACATGACACAATCCTTTATGTATGACATCTAATGCTTTATACATACGGCCACATCCCCTCTTTAAGAACTCACGCCATTGTAGTCCTCACATTACATCCACTGAATTCATGACTTCACACACACTATAAATGACAACACACACAAGACATCACAAACCATATATCTGCCATCTAACCCACTAGATCTGGCCCTTCCTCCACGGTATCTGTGTCATCAAATCCCGTTTATCGATTATACCACACACACTTTCTGTATGACGTCACACATACTCTATGCAGGACACCATAGTCATTATGCGTGGACATCACATGAACACTTTATGACATCAAGACTCCATAATTGTTTGACATCACACCGAGCATATTCATGACATCATATGCAATTTGTATATACACACATACTGCTTTCATGACATCACACCTGACATATCCTACCATCCTCCTTCCCCCGACTATATTTGACATCACAGCCGGCTGTATCTGTGTCGTCACACACTCTGTATCGATGACATCACACCAAGTATGAAAATCATCACACTTGGCATACATATGACATCATACACATTCTACATGTAATCGCATTCACACTTTATGACATCAGTCCTCAGCATTTTACGACATCAGAGCCACTGCATTCATGACAGCAGATCTCCTATATGTGACATCATATCCACGGTTTATGACATCTCCTCCCCTATACCTCAGACATCACAGCCACTTTATCTGTAACGTCACACCCACTTGGTTTGTGAATCCGTATCCAACAAACTTGACATCAAACCACTGTGATGTGACGATACAAACATTATGTCTGATATCACACCACACTTCGTATCTGTAATGGGATACACCTCCCTCTGTATCAGTGATATTACAACAAACTGTAAGTATTATATCATCAGCATACTATAGGCTCATGGCAATATTATACACATATATATTACATCACACACCCCACGCTTTTGACATCTCCACACTCTGTTCATGACATCAAAGCTTATCGCTGTCTCACAACACAGCCATTACATCTGACAGCACAATCCACAGTATGTGTGTCATCGTACTTCACACCGAGATATCGATGATATAAGACCCATTGTTTTATGAACTATCACAGCCTCAATATGTATGACATCATATGAACTACATATGACATCACATTCACTCTGTGTGTCGTCACACAGCTCTATGACATAACAACCTCTGTATTCATGTCATCACACACAGTATATCTGACATCACATCCACTGTAACTGCGTCATTACTTACAGAGTATTGAATAAACACACCTGCAATATGTTGAGATTCACCACTCTATCTATAGACAGCATAAGAATTCATGTGACCTCACACCCACTCTTTATTACATCTCAAGACTGTATTCATGACATCCCATGCACTTTATTCATAACATGACATCCACTGTTTATGACATCACATACACTATACTTGTGACATCACAGCCACTGTAACTGTGACAAGACACCTCCTATATTTATGACATCACACTCAGTATATATGACATCTCACATGGTGTATGAATGACAACACAATCACTGTATCCAACATCACACTGACTATATCGGTGTAGTCACACTCACTTGAATGATTATATTACACCCTCTGATGTGAGAAATCACAACCCACGAGAGCATGTATGACACTATAGGCGCACGGTTATATGACAAACAAATCCACTTTGATGTCA
Organism: Odocoileus virginianus; assembly: GCF_023699985.2. Classification (NCBI taxonomy): domain Eukaryota; kingdom Metazoa; phylum Chordata; class Mammalia; order Artiodactyla; family Cervidae; genus Odocoileus; species Odocoileus virginianus. Next base: position 88,688 of record NW_027224310.1, on the reverse strand, counting down.
TCATACCTTTGTTTTATCCTGTCATGGCACCCACTATGTTTATGAACATCATATCCACTGAATGATCTCAATCCTCTCTGTGTGTATGACTTGACTTCACAAGCTCTGTATCTGTCTTGACACCCGTGAAAAACTGCCAACAACATCCACTGTAATGTCCATCAAACACACTTTGTCACGCCGTCACACCAACTGTGTAAGAGTTTCACAGGCGGCATAATGTATGCCGGCATAATGCAATAACACCTAATACAATATCCACATTTAAGAGAAAAAACCTTAAATTTATGACATCACACGCATTGTATTCATGACATCACACGCACTATATAAGATATGACATGTCATCGCCTCTGTATGATATCACATTCACTATATATGCGACATCACACAATGACACTATCCTATGAGCGCGAGTAGCGCACACTCTATGGTTAATGACATGTGCACGTCAAATGGCATCCCACGCAGTGTTTATAAAACACAGCCATTGTGTAACTTCAAAGTTCAAAGCCACTATATTCGACACACACGCATCGATCTTTGTCAACACACACAATGTACCAATATTAACTTACTCAGTGTATGTATGACATCACATTCATTATAGGTATGGACATTAAATGCAGAACAAATGACATCACATCCACTCTTTATGACCCACACCACTCTTTAATAATGGCATCAAAGTCCACAATACCAACATCACATCCAGTATAATTCTGACCTCAACGTCCACTGTTTCTGTGGTATCACCGCCCACTCTACCATTTTATCACAGCCACTCTAGTATCATTACAGCCAGTATACTTGTGACACACTATCCCTCTATTTATGACATCATATCCACAATATATGACTTCACAACACTGTGTTTTTGTTGATACCACACTCGGCATATATAATAAACTCATTGACATTCAGATGACATCATATCCAGTCTATCACACCAAACAGCAGAATTTATGTTGCAACATCCACTTCAGCATGACATCACACCTCACACCCCACTCTACCAGACATGCCCCCACGCTTTTTTGCCATCCCACGCAACTCCACTGATATCACGCCCACCTCGTTGCTTGTCATCACATTCGCATTTGTATGGGCAACATTTGGCCCCACTACAAACATCACTTCCAATCCTCCTCATTTATGACATCAAACCACCATTCTAGGACATCACGCTCACACCCACTCTAATTTGACAACATCGTATATCCACTGAAACTGGGTCATGATATCCACTGTAATGAGGATATCACACCAACTCTATTTATGAGATCTCATGTGCTATGCAAGACGACATCATATCCGTTGTATACGACATCACAGTTACTATACTTTTAATATCACAGCCGCTGGATCTGTGTCATCAACCCACTCTTTCGATGATATCACACCCCTTTGTATGTATAAGTTCACACCCACTACATGTATACCATCATATGTACTCTATAGAGCATCGCTTTCACATTTTATATGACATCACACATTATTTATGACCTCACATGCACTTGCACTCATGATATCACTCCCACTATATCTGACATTGAATCCACTCTATTGATGACCTCTGACCAACTGTTTGTATGACATGACACAATCTTTATGTATGACATCTAATGCATTATACATACGGCCACATCCACTCTTTAAGAACTCACGCCATTGTAGTCATCACATTACATCCACTGCATTCATGACTTCACACCACAATAATATGACCACACAGCACAAGACATCACAACTATAGTCTGCATCTAACCTCAGATCTGACACTTCCTCCACGTTATCGTGTCATCAAACCCCGTTTATCTATTATACCACACACACTCTGTGTATGACATCACAAACACTCTATGTAGGACATGATATTCAGTATGCATGACATCACATGTACTCTTTTATGATATCAGACAACTAAATGTATGACATCACACCCAGTATATTAATGACATCATATCCAATATGAATGACATCACCCACACTGCTTTCATGACAACACATCGACTATACCTGACATCTCACCACTATATTTGACATCACAGCCACTGTATCTGTGTCGTCACACACTCTGTATCGATGACATCACAACAAGTATGGAAATCATCACACTTGGCATACATATGACATCATACACACTCTACATGACATCACATTCACACTTTATGACATCAATCCTCAGCATTTACGACATCACAGCCACTGCATTCATGACATCAGATCTCCTATATGTGACATCATATCCACGGTTTATGACATCTCATCCCCTATACCTCTGACATCACAGCCACTTTATCTGTAACGTCACACCCACTGGGTTTGTGAATCCATATCCAATATATTTGACATCAAACACACTGTGTTGAGACGATACAAACAGTATATCTGACATCACACACTCCGTATCTGTATTTGGGTGATCACTCCCTCTGTATCAGTGATATAACACAAACTGTATGTATTATATCACACATACTATAGGCATGGCACATTATGCACTATATACGACATCACACCCACGCTTTTTGACATCACAACACTCTGTTCATGACATCAAAGCTACGCTGTCTCACATCACAGCCATTACATCTGACAGCACATCCACAGTATGTGTGTCATCACACCGAGATTATCGATGATATAAGACCCATTGCTTGTATGATATCACAGCCACAATATGTATGACATCATATGAACTACATATGACATCACATTCACTCTGTATGTCGTCACACCGCTCTATGACATCACACCCTCTGTATTCATGTCATCACACACAGTATATCTGACATCGCATCCACTGTAGCTGCGTCATTACTTACAGTGTATTGATTATACCACACCTGCAATATGTGTGATATCAAACCCACTATATGTATGACATCATATGAATTCTATGTGACATCACACACCACTCTTTATTACATCTCAAGACTGTATGCATGACATCCCATCCACCCAATTCATAACATGACATCCACTGTTTATGACATCACATACACTATACTTGTGACATCACAGCCACTGTAACTGTGACAAGACACCTCCTATGTTTATGACATCACACTCAGTATATATGACATCTCACATGGTGTATGAATGACAACACAATCACTGTATCCAACATCACACTGACTATATCGGTGTAGTCACACTCACTTGAATGATTATATTACACCCTCTGTACGTGTGAAATCACACCCACAGCATGTATGACACGATAGGCACGTTATATGACATCAAATCCACTTTTGATGTCATCATACCTTTGTTTATCTGTCATGGCACCCACTATGTTTATGACATCATATCCACTGTATATGATCTCATCCACTCTGTGTGTATGACTACACAAGCTCTGTATCTGTCTTGAAACCCGTGAAAACTGCCATCACATCCACTGTATATGTCATCAAACCCACTTTGTCGACGACATCACACCAACTGTGTAAGAGTTCACAGGTGGCATATGTATGCCGTCATATGCACTACACCTGACATCATATCCACATTTTATGAGAACAAACCTTAATATTTATGACATCACACGCATTCTATTCATGACATCACACGCACTATATACGATAGGACATGTCATCTCCTCTGTATGATATCACATTCACTATATATGCGACATCACACAATGACTCTATCTATGACATCACACACTCTATGTTTATGACATGTCCACGTCATATGGCATCCCACGCAGTGTTATAACAACACAGCCATTGTGTAACTTCAAAGCCACTATATCCGACATCACACGCATTGTATCTGTGTCAACACACGCAATGTACCAATTTTATCTTACCCAGTGTATGTATGACATCACAGTCACTATATGTATGACATTATATGCACTGCATATGACATCACATCCACTCTTTATGACCTCACACCACTTTATTAATGACATCAAGTCCACTATACCAGACATCACATCCACTATATCTGACCTCACGTCCACTGTATCTGTGTTATCACCCCCACTCTACCAATGATATCACAGCCACTCTATGTATCATATCACAGCCAGTATACGTGTGACACCCTATCCACTCTATTTATGACATCATATCCACAATGTATGACATCACAACACTGTGTGTTGTTGATACCACACTCGGCATATATATGAACTCATTGGCATTTCAGATGACATCATATTCAGTCTATCACACCAAACGACAGAATTTATGTTGCAACATCCACTTCAGGCATGACATCACACCCACTCTACCAGACATTGCCCCCACTCTTTCTTTGCCATCCCAAGCTCTCCACTGATATCACGCCCACTCGTTGCATGACATCACACTCGGCATATGTATGGCAACATTTGCACCATACAAGACATCACTTCCTCAGTTTATGACATCAAACCCACCGTTTCTAGGACATCACACACACTCTATTTGACATCGTATCCACTGAATCTGGGTCATGACATCCACTGTAATGAGGATATCACACCAACTGTATTTATGAGACCTCATGCGCTACTCAAGACGACCTCATATCCGTTGTATGCGACATCACATTGACTATACTTTTAACATCACAGCCGCTGTATCTGTGTCATCACACCCACTCTTTCGATGATATCACACCCTTTGTATGTATGACCTCACACCCACTACATGTATACCATCATATACACTCTATAAGTCATCGCATCCACATTTTATGACATCACAGGTTATTTATGACATCACATGCACTGCACTCATGATATCACTCCCACTATATCTGACATTGAATCCACCCTATTGATGACCTCTGACCAACTGTTTGTATGACATGACACAAACTTTATGTATGACATCTAATGCACTATACATATGGCCACATCCACTCTTTATGAACTCACGCCATTGTAGTCATC
>NW_027224310.1:59634-83294 GCF_023699985.2 Odocoileus virginianus | reverse complement strand
AACCTAATGTTTGACATCACACCCAGTATATTCATGACATCATATCCAATATGTATGATATCACACATACTGCTTTCATGACATCACACAGACTATGCCTGACATCTCCCCCACTATATTTGACATCACAGCCGCTGTATCTGTGTCTTCACACACTCTGTATCGATGACATCACAACAAGTATGAAAATCATCACACCTGGCATACATATGACATCATACACACTCTACATGTAATCACATTCACACTTTATGACATCAATCCTCAGCATTTACGACATCACAGCCACTGCATTCATGATCAGATCTCCTATATGTGACATCATATCCACGGTTTAGGACATCTCATCCCTTATACCTCTGACATCAGAGCCACTTTATCTGTAACGTCACACCCACTGGGTTTGTGAATCCGTATCCAATATATTTGACATCAAACACACTGTGTTGAGACGATACAAACAGTATATCTGACATCACATCCTCCGTATCTGTATTTGTGTGATCACTCCCTCTGTATCAGTGATATAACACAAACTGTATGTATTATATCAAACATACTATAGGCATGGCACATTATGCACAATATACGACATCCCACCCAGGCTTTTTGACATAACAACACTCTGATCATGACATCAAAGCTACGCTGACTCACATCACAGCCATTCCATCTGACAGCACATCTACAGTATGTGAGTCATCACACCGAGATTATCGATGATAAAAGACCCATTGCTTGTATGATATCACAGCCACAATATGTATGACATCATATGAACTACATATGACATCACATTCACTCTGTATGTCGTCACACCCCTCTATGACATCACACCTTCTGTATTCATGTCATGACACACAGTATATCTGACATCGCATCCACTGTAGCTGCGTCATTACTTACAATGTATTGATTATACCACAGGTGCATTATGTGTGATATCAAACCCACTATATGTATGACTTCATATGAATTCTATGTGACATCACACCCACTCTTTATTACATCTCAAGACTGTATTCATGACATCCCATCCACTATATTCATAACATGACATCCACTGTTTATGACATCACATACACTATATTATGACATCACAGCCACTGTAACTGTGACAAGACACCTCCTATATTTTGACATCATACTCAGTATATATGACATCTCACATGGTGTATGAATGACAACACAATCACTGTATCCAACATCACACTGACTATATCGGTGTAGTCACACTCACTTGAATGATTATATTACACCCTCTGTACGTGTGAAATCACACCCACAGCATGTATGACACGATAGGCACGTTATATGACATCAAATCCACTTTTGATGTCATCATACCTTTGTTTATCTGTCATGCACCCACTATGTTTATGACATCATATCCACTGTATATGATCTCATCCACTCTGTGTGTGTGACTACACAAGCTCTGTATCTGTCTTGAAACCCGTGAAAATGCCATCACATCCACTGTATATGTCATCAAACACACTTTGTCGACGACATCACACCAATGTGTAAGTTTTCACAGGTGGCATAAGAATGGTCGTCATATGCACTACACTGTCATCATACCACATTTTAAGAAACAAACAATATGATTGGAGACATCACACCGACGCTTTCTATTCATACATCTACTAGCGCTACTATATACGATAGGACATGTCATCTCCTCTGTATGATATCACATTCACTATATATGCGACATCACACAATGACTCTATCTATGACATCACACACTCTATGTTTATGACATGTCCACTTCATATGGCATCCCACGCAGTGTTATAACAACACAGCCATTGTGTAACTTCAAAGCCACTATATATCCGACATCACACACATTGTATCAGTGTCAACACATGCAATATATCAATTTTATCTTACCCAGTGTATGATGACATTTCACAGTCATATTTTTAAATAGATGTAATGAAAAAAATCAATATTCACTATAATGATGGACATTTTATGTACTACATATGACATCACATCCACTCTTTATGACCTCACACGACTTTATTAATGACATCAAGTCCACTATACCAGACATCGAATCCACTATATCTGACCTCACGTCCACTGTGTCTGTGTTATCACCCCCACTCTACGAATGATATCACAGCCACTCTATGTATCATATCACAGCCAGTATACATGTGACACCCTATCCACTCTATTTATGACATCATATCCACAATGTATGACATCACAACACTGTGTGTTGTTGATACCACACTCGGCATATATATGACATCATTTGCACTTCAGATGACATCATATCCACTCTATCACACCAAACCACAGAATTTATGTTGCCACATCCACTTCAGGCATGACATCACACCCACTGTACCAGACATTGCCCCCACTGTTTCTTTGCCATTCCCAACCTCTCCACTGATATCACGCCCACTCATTGCATGACATCACACTCGGCATATGTATGGCAACTTTTGCCCCATACAAGACATCACATCCTCAGTTTGTGACATCAAAACACCGTTTCTTGGACATCACACCCACTCTATTGAATTCGTATCCACTTGAATCTGGGTGATTACATCCAAAGTAAATGAGGATATCACACCAACTGTATTTATGAGACCTCATGCGCTACTCAAGACGACCTCATATCCGTTGTATGCGACATCACATTGACTATACTTTTAACATCACAGCCGCTGTATCTGTGTCATCACACCCACTCTTTTCGATGATATCACACCCTTTGTATGTATGACCTCACACCCACTACATGTATACCATCATATACACTCTATAAGGCATCGCATCCACATTTTATGACATCACAGTTTATTTATGACATCACATGCACTGCACTCATGATATCACTCCCACTATATCTGACATTGAATCCACCCTATTGATGACCTCTGACAAACTGTTTGTATGACATGACACAAACTTTATGTATGACATCTAATGCACTATACATATGGCCACATCCACTCTTTATGAACTCACTCATTGTTGGTCATCATATACATCCAACGTGCAATTCATGATTTCACACACACTATATATGACCACACCCACAAGAAAACACTAACGTTATATCTGCCATCTCTCCCACTAGATCTGACACTTCCTCCACGGTATCTGTGTCATCAAACCCAGTGTATCAATTATACCACACACACTCTCTGTATGACATCACACATACTCTATGCAGGACATCATATTCAGTATGCATGACATCACATGAACTCTTTATGACATCAGACACCTAATTGTTTGACATCACACCCAGTATATTGATGACATCATATCCAATATATATGATATCACACATACTGCTTTCATGTATCTGTATCAATGACATCACAACAAGTATGGAAGTCATCACACTTGGCATACATATGACATCATACACACTCTACATGACATCACATTCACACTTTATGACATCAATCCTCAGCATTTACGACATCACAGCCACTGCATTCATGACATCAGATCTCCTATATGTGACATCATATCCACGGTTTATGACATCTCATCCCCTATACCTCTGACATCACAGCCACTTTATATGTAATGTCACACCCACTGGGTTTGTGAATCCGTATCCAACATATTTGACATCAAACACACTGTGTTGAGACGATACAAACAGTATGTCTGACATCACACCCCTCCGTATCTGTATTTGGGTGATCACTCCCTCTGTATCAGTGATATAACACAAACTGTATGTATTATATCACACATACTATAGGCATGGCACATTATGCACTATATACGACATCACAGCCACGCTTTTTGACATCACAACACTCTGTTCATGACATCAAAGCTACGCTGTCTCACATCACAGCCATTACATCTGACAGCACATCCACAGTATGTGTGTCATCACACCGAGATTATCGATGATATAAGACCCATTGCTTGTATGATATCACAGCCACAATATGTATGACATCATATGAACTACATATGACATCACATTCACTCTGTATGTCGTCACACCGCTCTATGACATCACACCCTCTGTATTCATGTCATCACACACAGTATATCTGACATCGCATCCACTGTAGCTGCGTCATTACTTACAGTGTATTGATTATACCACACGTGCAATATGTGTGATATCAAACCCACTATATGTATGACTTCATATGAATTCTATGTGACATCACATTCACTCTTGATTACAATACTCAAGACTTATACATGACATCCCTATCCACATTTTCATAACATGCCATCCACTGTTTATGACATCACATACACTATACTTGTGACATCACAGCCTCTGTAACTGGCCAAGACACCATCCAATATTTATGACCATCACACTCATATATATGACATCGCACATGGTGTATGATGACAACCCCAATCACTGTACTCCAACATCACACTGACTATATCGTGTACTCACACTCACCGTTGAATGATTATATTACACCCTCTCTACGTGTGAAATCACACCTACAGCACATGTATCGAACACGAAAGCACATATATGACATCAAATACACTTTTGATGTCATCAGACCTTTGTTTTAATCTGTCATCGGCACCCACTATGTTTTATGACATCATATCCATTGTATATGACCGCATCCACTCTGTGTGTGTGACTACAGAAGCCTCTGTATCTGTCTTTGAAACGCCGTGAAAAATTCCATCACATCCACTTATATCGATCAAACACCACTTAGTCGATGAGCATCAAACCATCTGTGGTATGGGTTCACAGTGGCAAATGAATGCCGTCAATAAGCACTAACACCTGACGTCATATCCAGACCTTTAATGAGAACAAATGCCTTAGATTTATGACATCACACGCATTCTATGTCATGACATCACACCACATAGTACGAATAGGAGATGTCATCTCCTCTGTATGATATCACATTCACTAAATATGCGACCATCACACAATAGACCCTCTATCTATACAAAACACACCTATGTATGACATGTCCCACGTCATATGCATCCCACGCAGTGTTATAACAACACAGCCATTGTGTAACTTCAAAGCCACTATATCCGACATCACACGCATTGTATCTGTGTCAACACACGCAATGTACCAATTTTATCTTACCCAGTGTATGTATGACATCACAGTCACTATATGTATGACATCACATTCACTATATGTATGACATTTTATGTACTACATATGACATCACATCCACTCTTTATGACCTCACACGACTTTATTAATGACATCAAGTCCACTATACCAGACATCGAATCCACTATATCTGACCTCACGTCCACTGTGTCTGTGTTATCACCCCCACTCTACCAATGATATCATAGCCACTCTATGTATCATATCAGAGCCAGTATACATGTGACACCCTATCCACTCTATTTATGACATCATATCCACAATGTATGACATCACACCCTCTGTATTCATGCCATCACACACAGTATATCTCACATCGCATCCACTGTAGCTGTGTCATTACTTACAGTGTATTGATTATACCACACGTGCAATATGTGTGATATCAAACCCACTATATGTATGACTTCATATGAATTCTATGTGACATCACACCCACTCTTTATTACATCTCAAGACTGTATTCATGACATCCCATCCACTTTATTCATAACATGACATCCACTGTTTATGACATCACATACACTATACTTGTGACATCACAGCCACTGTAACTGTGGGTGTGACAAGAAACCACCAATTTATGACATCATACTCAGTGTATATGACATTTCACATGCTGTATGAATGACAACACAACCACTGTATCCAACATCACACCTACTATATCGGTGTAATCACACTTACTTGAATGATTATAATTACACCCTGTAATGTGAAATCACACCTACAGCATGCATGACACGATAGGCACCGGTTTTAAATATACATCAAATCCACTTTTGATGTCATCATACCTTTTGTTTATCTGTCATGGCACCCACTATGTTTATGACATCATATCCACTGTATATGATCTCATCCACTCTGTGTGTGTGACTACACAAGCTCTGTATCTGTCTTGAAACCCGTGAAAAATGCCATCACATCCACTGTATATGTCATCAAACACACTTTGTCGACGACATCACACCAACTGTGTAAGGGTTCACAGGTGGCATATGAATGCCGTCATATGCACTACACCTGACATCATATCCACACTTTATGAGAACAAACCTTATTATTTATGACATCACACGCATTCTATTCATGACATCACACGCACTATATACGATAGGACATGTCATCTCCTCTGTATGATATCACATTCACTAAATATGCGACATCACACAATGACTCTATCTATGACATCACACACTCTATGTTTATGACATGTCCACGTCATATGGCATCCCACCAGTGTTATAACAACACAGCCATTATGTAACGTCACAGCCACTATGTCCGACATCACACGCATTGTATCAGTGTCAACACACGCAATGTACCAATTTTATCTTACCCAGTGTATGTATGACATCACATTCACTATATATATGACATTTTATGTACTAAATATGACATCACATCCACTCTTTATGCCCTCACACCACTTTATTAATGACATCAAGTCCACTATACCAGACATCACATCCACTATATCTGACTTCACGTCCACTGTATCTGTGTTATCACCCACATACTACCAATGATATCACACCAACTTTGTACAAAATCACAGCCAGTATACGTGTGACATCCTATCCACTCTATTTGTGACATCATATCCACAATGTAAGACATCACAACACTGTGTGTTGTTGATACCACACTCGGCATATATATGACATCATTTGCACTTCAGATGACATCATATTCAGTCTATCACACCAAACGACAGAATTTATGTTGCCACATCCACTTCAGGCATGACATCACACACACTGTACCAGACATTGCCCCCACTCTTTCTTTGCCATCCCAACCTCTCCATTGATATCACGCCCACTCGTTGCTTGACATCACACTCGGTATATGTATGGCAACATATTCACCATACAAGACATCACTTCCTCAGTTTATGACATCAAACCACCGTTTCTAGGACATCACACACACTCTATTTGACAACGTATCCACTGAATCTGTGTCATGACATCCACTGTAATGAGGATATCACACCAACTGTATTTATGAGACCTCATGCGCTACTCAAGACGACCTCATATCCGTTGTATGCGACATCACATTGACTATATTTTAACATCACAGCCGCTGTATCTGTGTCATCACACCCACTCTTTCGATGATATCACACCCTTTGTATATATGACCTCACACCCACTACATGCATACCATCATATACACTCTATAAGGCATCGCATTCACATTTATGACATCACAGGTTTTTTATGACATCACTTGCACTGCACGCATTATATCACTCCCACTATATCTGACATAGAATCCACCCTATTGATGACCTCTGTCGAACTGTTTGTATGACATGACACAAACTTTATGTATGACATCTCATGCACTATACATATGGCCACATCCAATCTTTATGAACTAAGGCCATTGTAGTCATCACATTAAATCCACTGCATTCATGACTTCACACACACTGTATATGACCACACACACAAGACATTCCAAACTTTATATCTGCCATCTCACTCACTAGATCTGACACTTCCTCCACGGTATCTGTGTCATCAAACCCCGTGTATCGATTATACCACACACACTCTCTGTATGACGTCACACATACTCTATGCAGGACATCATATTCAGTATGCATGACATCACATGAACACTTTATGACATCAGGAACCTAATTGTTTGGACATCACACCAGTTTATTCATGACCTATCATCCAATAGTTGATATCACCACATACTGTTTCATGACATACACAGACTATGCTGACATTCTCCCCACTATTTGACATCACAGCCGCTGTATCTGTGTCTTCACACACTCTGTATCGATGACTCACAACAAGTATGATAAATCATCACACTTGGCTACATATGACATCTATCACACTCTACATGAATCGCGATGCGCACTTTATGACATCAATCCTCAGCATTTACGACATCAGAGCCACTGCATTCATGATATCAGTTCTCCTATATGTGACATCATATCCACGATTTAGGACATCTCATCCCCTATACCTCTGTCATCACAGCCACTTTATATGTAATGTCACACCCACTGGGTTTGTGAATCCGTATCCAACATATTTGACATCAAACACACTGTGTTGAGACGGTACACCTTCTGTATCAGTGATATAACACCAACCTGTTGTATTATTCACAATAATATAGGCATGGCACATATGCACTATATACGACATCACACCCACGCTTGTTGACATCACAACACTCTGTTCATGACATCAAAGCTACGCTGTCTCACATCACAGCCATTATATCTGACAGCACATCCACAGTATGTGTGTCATCACACCGAGATTATCGATGATATAAGCCCCATTGTTTGTATGATATCACAGCCACAATATGTATGACATCAACTGAACTACATATGACATCACATTCACTCTGTATGACGTCACACCCCTCTATGACATCACACCCTCTGTATTCATGCCATCACACACAGTATATCTGACATCACATCCACTGTAGCTGTGTCATTACTTACAGTGTATTGATTATACCACACGTGCAATTATGATGTGTTATCAAAACCCCCACTATTATGTATGACTTCATATGATTCTATGTGACAATCAACACCCACTCTTTATCTACATCTAAGACTGTAATTCATGACATCCCATCCACTTTATTCATAACATGCCATCCACTGTTTATGACATCACATACACTATACTTGTGACATCACAGCCTCTGTATCTATAACAAGACACCTACTATGTTTATGACATCACACTCAGTATATATTGACTCTTATATGTGTATGGAATGACAAACACAATCCTGATATCCAACATCACACTGACTATATCGGTGTAGTCACACTCACTCACTTGAATGATTATTATTACAGCCTCTGTACATGTGAAATCACACCCACTGCATGTATGACACGGTAGGCACTTTATATGACAACATGTCCACTCTTGATGTCATCATACCATTGTTTATCTGTCATGGCACCCACTATGTTTATGACATCATATCCACTGTATATGATCTCATCCACTCTGTGTGTGTGACTACACAAAGATCTGTATCTGTCTTGAAACCCGTGAAAAATGCCATCACATCCACTGTATATGTCATCAAACCCACTTTGTCGACGACATCACACCAACTGTGTAAGGGTTCACAGGTGGCATATGTATGCCGTCATATGCACTTCACCTGACATCATATCCACACTTTATGAGAACAAACGTTAGTATTTATGACATCACATGCATTCTATTCATGACATCCAGCAACTAGATACGAAGAAGTACATGTCATCTCCTCTGTTATGATATCATATTCACTAAATATGCGCATCACACAATGACTCTATCTATGACATCACACACTTGTGTTTATGACATATCCACTTCATATGGCATCACACGCAGTGTTATAACAACACAACCATTGTGTAACTTCACAGCCACTATGTCTGACATCACACGCATTTATCTGTGTCAACACACGCAATGTACCAATTTAATCTTACCCAGTGTATGTATGTCATCACAGTCACTATATGTATGACATCACATTCACTATATGTATGACATTTTATGTACTACATATGACATCACATCCACTCTTTATATGACCTCACACGACTTTATTAAGACATCAAGTCCACTATACCAGACATCGAATCCACTCTATCTGACCTCACGTCCACTGTGTCTGTGTTATCACCCCACTCTACGAATGATATCTCAGCCACTCTATGTATCATATCACAGCCAGTATACGTGTGACACACTATCCACTCTATTTATGACATCATATCCACAATGCATGACATCACAACACTGTGTGCTGTTGATACCACACTCGGCATATATATGAACTCATTGGCATTTCAGATGACATCATATTCAGTCTATCACACCAAACGACAGAATTTATGTTGCAACATCCACTTCAGGAATGACATCACACCCACTCTACCAGACTTTGCCCCAACCTCTCTTTCTTTGCTCCCAAGCTCTCACGGATATCACGGCCCACTCGTTGCATGACATCACACTCGGCATATGAATGGCAACTTTTGAACCATAAAAGACATCACATCCTCAGTTTATGACAACAAACCACGTTTCTAGCACATCACACACACTCTATTGACATCGTATCCACTGAATCTGGTTCATGACATCCACTGTAATGAGGATATCACACCAACTGTATTTATGAGACCTCATGCGCTACTCAAGACGACCTCATATCCGTTGTATGCGACATCACATTGACTATACTTTTAACATCACAGCCGCTGTATCTGTGTCATCACACCCACTCTTTCGATGATATCACACCCTTTGTATGTATGACCTCACACCCACTACATGTATACCATCATATACACTCTATAAGGCATCGGTCATCACATTAA
This sequence comes from Odocoileus virginianus, assembly GCF_023699985.2. Lineage (NCBI taxonomy): Eukaryota > Metazoa > Chordata > Mammalia > Artiodactyla > Cervidae > Odocoileus > Odocoileus virginianus. The sequence continues at coordinate 72,750 of NW_027224310.1, read as the reverse complement.
ATCCACTGCATTCATGACTTCACACACACTGTATATGACCACACACACAAGACATTCCAAACTTTATATCTGCCATCTCACTCACTAGATCTGACACTTCCTCCACGGTATCTGTGTCATCAAACCCCGTGTATCGATTATACCACACACACTTTCTGTACGACGTCACACATACTCTATGCAGGACATCATATTCTGTATGCGTGACATCACATGAACTCTTTATGACATCAGACACCTAATTGTTTGACATCACACCCAGTATATTCATGACATCATATCCAATATGTATGATATCACACATACTGCTTTCATGACATCACACAGACTATGCCTGACATCTCCCCCACTATATTTGACATCACAGCCGCTGTATCTGTGTCTTCACACACTCTGTATCGATGACATCACAACAAGTATGAAAATCATCACACTTGGCATACATATGACATCATACACACTCTACATGAAATCGCATTCGCACTTTATGACATCAATCCTCAGCATTTACGACATCAGAGCCACTGCATTCATGATATCAGTTCTCCTATATGTGAACTTCAATATCACGATTTAGGACATTCTCATCCCCTATTACCTCTGTCATCACAGCACTGATCATGTAACGTACACCCACTGGGTTTGTGAAAACCGTATCACAAATATTTGGCATCAAACAACATGTGTTGAGACGATTCAAACCAGTATGTCTGCATACACCCTCCGTATTGTATTTGGGTGATCACTCCCTCTCTTATCAGTTGATATAACACAAACTGTATGTATTATATCACACATACTATAGGCATGGCACATTATGCACTATAAACGCATCACAGCAGGTTTTTGACATCACAACACTCTGTTCATGACATCAAAGCTACGCTGTCTCATATCACAGCCATTATATCTGACAGCACACCATGTATGGTGTGTCAATCACACCGTTATATGATGATTATAGACCATTGCTTGTATGATATCACGGGCCACAATATGTATGACATCTTATGAACTACATATGACATCACATTCACTCTGTATGTCGTCACACCACTCTATGACATCACACCCTCTTTATTCATGTCATCACTCACAGAATATCTGACATCGCATCCACTGTAGCTGATCATTAATTACAGTGTATTGATTAAAACACGAGGCCAATTTGTTGTGATATCAATCCCACTATATGTATGACTTCTTGAATTCTATGTGACATCACAGCCACTCTTTATTACATCTCAAGACTGTATTCATGACATCCCATCCACTTTATTCATAACATCCATCCACTGTTTATGACATCACATACACTATACTTGTGACATCACAGCCACTGTAACTGTGACAAGACACCTCCTATGTTTTTGACATCACACTCAGTATATATGACATCTCATATGGTGTATGAATGACAACACAATCACTGTATCCAACATCTCACTGACTATATGGGTGTCGTCACACTCACTTGATATGAATTATATTAACAACCCTCTGTACGTATGAAATCACACCCAAAGCATGTATGTCACGATAGGCACGTTATATGACATCAAATCCACTTTTGATGTCATGATACCTTTGTTTATCTGTCATGTCACCCACTATGTTTATGGCATCATATACACTGTATATGATTTCATCCACGCTGTGTGTGTGACTACACAGCTCTGATCTGTTTGAACACGTGAAAAAATGCCATCAATCCACTGTTATATGTCATCAAACACCATTGTCTGACGGAATCACACCAACCGTTGTAAGGGTTTCACAGGCTGGCTAATGAATGCCATCATATGCACTACACATGACATCATAGCCACACTTTATGAGGAACAAACCTCCATTATTTGTGACATCATGCATTCTATTCATGACATCACACGCACTATATATGATATGACATGTCATCTCCTCTGTATGAAATCACATTCACTAAATATGCGACATCACACAATGACTCTATCTATGACATCACACACTCTATGTTTATGACATGTCCACGTCATATGGCATCCCACGCAGTGTTATAACAACACAGCCATTGTGTAACTTCAAAGCCACTATATCCGACATCACACGCATTGTATCTGTGTCAACACACGCAATGTACCAATTTTATCTTACCCAGTGTATGTATGACATCACAGTCACTATATGTATGACATCACATTCACTATATGTATGACATTTTATGTACTACATATGACATAACTCATTGGCATTTCAGATGACATCTTATTCAGTTATCTACACAGAGGACAAGAATTTATGTTGCAACATCCATTCAGGCATGACATCACACCCACTCTACAGACATTGCCCCACTGTTTCTTTGCCTTCCAAGCTCTCCACTGATATCACGCCCACTCGTTGCATGACATCACACTCGGCATATGTATGGCAACATTTGCACCATACAAGACATCACTTCCTCAGTTTATGACATCAAACCACCGTTTCTAGGACATCACACACACTCTATTTGACATCGTATCCACTGAATCTGGGTCATGACATCCACTGTAATGAGGATATCACACAAACTGTATTTATGAGACCTCATGCGCTACTCAAGACGACCTCATATCCGTTGTATGCGACATCACATTGACTATACTTTTAACATCACAGCCGCTGTGTCTGTGTCATCACAACCACTCTTTCGATGATATCAGACACTTTGTATGTATGACCTCACACCCACTACATGTATACCATCATATACACTCTCTAAGGCATCACATCCACATTTTACGACATCACAGATTATTTATGACGTCACATGCACTGCACTCATGACATCACTCCCACTATATCTGACGTTGAATCCACCCTATTGATGACCTCTGAACAACAGTTTGTATGCATGACACAAAATTTATGTATGACATCTAATGCACTATACATATGGTCACATCCACTCTTTATGAACTCACGCCATTGTAGTCATCACATTACATCCACTGCATTCATGACTTCACACACACTATATATGACCACACACACAAGACATCACAAACGTTATATCTGCCATCTCACCCACTAGATCTGACACTTCCTCCACGGTATCTGTGTCATCAAACCCCGTGTATCGATTATACCACACACACTCTCTGTATGACGTCACACATACTCTATGCAGGACATCATATTCAGTATGCGTGACATCACATGAACTCTTTATGACATCAGACACCTAAAGTTGTTTGACATCACACCCAGTATATTCATGACATCATATCCAATATGTATGATATCACACATACTGCTTTCATGACATCACACAGACTATGCCTGACATCTCCCCCACTATATTTGACATCACTGCCGCTGTATCTGTGTCGTCACACACTCTGTTCCGATGGACATCACAACAAGTATGAAAATCATCACACTGGCATACATATTTACATAATACACATCTACATGAAATCGCATTCGCACTTTATACATCAATCCTCAGCATTTACGACATACAGAGCCCACTGCATTCATGGATGATCAGTTCTCCTATATGTGGACATCAATATCCACGATTTAGGAAATCTCATCCCCTTTACCTCTGTCATCACAGGACCACTTGATATGTAACGTCACACCCACTGGGTTTGTGAATCCGTATCCAACATATTTGACATCAAACACACTGTGTTGAGACGATACAACCAGTATGTCTGACATCACACCCTCCGTATCTGTATTTGGGTGATCACTCCCTCTCTATCAGTGATATAACACAAACTGTATGTATTATATCACACATACTATAGGCATGGCACATTATGCACTATAAACGACATCACAGCCAGGTTTTTGACATCACAACACTCTGTTCATGACATCAAAGCTACGCTGTCTCACATCACAGCCATTACATCTGACAGCACATCCACAGTATGTGTGTCATCACACCGAGATTATCGATGATATAAGACCCATTGCTTGTATGATATCACAGCCACAATATGTATGACATCATATGAACTACATATGACATCACATTCACTCTGTATGTCGTCACACCGCTCTATGACATCACACCTTCTGTATTCATGTCATGACACACAGTATATCTGACATCGCATCCACTGTAGCTGCGCCATTACTTACAGTGTATTGATTATAACACACGTGCAATATGTGTGATATCAAACCCACTATATGTATGACTTCATATGAATTCTATGTAACATCACACCAGTCTTTATTATATCTCAAGACTGTATTCATGACTTCCCATCCACTTTATTCATAACATCACATCCAATGTTTATGACATCACATATACTATACTTGTGACATCACAGCCACTGTATCTATGAGAAGACACCTACTATGTTTTTGACATCATACACAGTATATATGAGATCTCACATGGTGTATGAATGACAACACAACCACTGTATCCAACCATCACATGACTATTTCGTGTGGTCACACTCACTTGATTGATTATATTACAACTATGTACTTGTGAAATCACACCCACTGCATGTATGACACGATAGGCACGTTATATGACATTCAAATCAACTTTTGATGTCATCATACCTTTGTTTATCAGTCATGGCACCCACTATGTTTATGACATCATATCCACTGTATATGATCTCATCCACTCTGTGTGTGTGACTACACAAGCTCTGAATCTGTCTTGAAACACGTGAAAAATGCCATCACATCCACTGTATATGTCATCAAACACCCATTTGTCGACGACATCACACCAACTGTGTAAGGGTTCACAGGTGGCCTATGTATGCCGTCATATGCACTACACCTGACATCATATCCACACTTTATGAGAACAAACCTTATTATTTATGACATCACATGCATTCTATTCATGACATCACACGCACTATATACGATAGGACATGTCATCTCCTCTGTATGATATCACATTCACTATATATGCGACATCACACAATGACTCTATCTATGACATCACACACTCTATGTTTATGACATATCCACGTCATATGGCATCCCACGCAGTGTTATAACAACACAGCCATTGTGTAACTTCACAGCCACTATGTCTGACATCACACGCATTGTATCTGTGTCAACACACGCAATGTACCAATTTTATCTTACCCAGTGTATATATGATATTACAGTCACTATATGTATGACATCACATTCCCTATATGTATGACATTTTATGTACTACAGATGACATCACATCCACCCTATATGACCTCACACGACTTTATTAGTGACATCAAGTCCACTATACCAGTCATCGAATCCACTATATCTGACCTCACGTCCACTGTGTCTGTGTTATCACCCCCATCTACGAATGATATCACAGCCACTTATGTTTATCATATCTCAGACGTATACATGTTCCACCAATATCCACACTTTACGAATCATATCCACAATGTATGACATCACAAACACTGGGTGGTTGTCGATACAACACTCGGCCATATATGTGAACTCGATTGGGCATTTCAGTTGACATCATATTCAGTCTATTCACACCGACGACCAGAATTTATGTTGCCACATCCACTTCAGTCATGAAATCACACCCACAGTACCAGACATTGCCCCCACTCTTTCTTTGCCACCCAAGCTCTCCACTGATATCACGCCGACTCGTTGCATGACATCACACTCGGCATATGTATGGCAACATTTGCACCATTCAAGACATCACTTCCTCAGTTTATGACATCAAACCACCGTTTCTAGGACAGCTACACAACTCTATTTGACATCGTATCACTGAAATTGGGTCATAAAATCCACTGTAATGTGGATTACACAAACTGTATTTATGAGACCTCTTGCGATACTCAGAAGACTCATATCCGTTGTATGCGACATCACATTGACTATACTTTTAACATCACAGCCGCTGTATCTGTGTCATCACAACCACTCTTTCGATGATATCACACCCTTTGTATGTATGACCTCACACCCACTACATGTATACCATCATATACACTCTATAAGGCATCGCATCCACATTTTATGACATCACAGGTTATTTATGACATCACATGCACTGCACTCATGATATCACTCCCACTATATCTGACATTGAATCCACCCTATTGATGACCTCTGACCAACTGTTTGTATGACATGACACAAAATTTATGTATGACATCTAATGCACTATACATATGGCCACATCCACTCTTTATGAACTCACGCCATTGTAGTCATCACATTACATCCACTGCATTCATGACTTCACACACACTATATCTGACCACACACGCAAGACAACACAAACGTTATATCTGACATCTCACCCACTAGATCTGACACTTCCTCCACGGTATCTGTGTCATCAAACCCCGTGTATCGATTATACCACACACACTCTCTGTATGACGTCACACATACTCTATGCAGGACATCATATTCAGTATGTGTGACATCACATGAACTCTTTATGACATCAGACACCTAATTGTTTGACATCACACCCAGTATATTCATGACATCATATCCAATATATATGATATCACACGTACTGCTTTCATGACATCACACAGACTATGCCTGACATCTCCCCCACTATATTTGACATCACTGCCGCTGTATCTGTGTCGTCACACACTCTGTATCATGACATCACAACAAGTATGAAAATCAACACACTTGGCATACATATGACATCATACACACTCTACATGAAATCACATTCACACGTTATGACATCAATCCTCAGCATTTACGACATCACAGCCACTGCATTCATCATATCTGTTTCCTATATGTGACATCATATCCACGATTTAGGACATCTCATCCCCTATACCTCTGTCATCACAGCCACTTTATATGTAATGTCACACCCACTGGGTTTGTGAATCCGTATCCAACATATTTGACATCAAACACACTGTGTTGAGACGATACAAACAGTATGTCTGACATCACACCCTCCGTATCTGTATTTGGGTGATCACTCCCTCTGTATCAGTGATATAACACAAACTGTATGTATTATATCACACCCACAATTGTATGACATTCATATGAACTACCTTATGACATCAAATCACTCTGTATTTCGTCACAACGCTCTCTGACAACACACACTCTGGATTCATGTCATCACACACAGTATATCCGACATCGCATCCACCGTAGCTGCGTCATTACTTACAGTGTATTGATTTTATACCACACGTGCTATTTTTGTGATATCAACACTATATGTATGACTTCATATGAATTCTCATGTGACATCACACCACTCTTTATTACATCCAAGACTGTATTCATGACATCCCATCCACTTTATTCATAACATGACATCCACTGTTTTATGACATCACATACACTATACTTGTGACATCACAGCCACTGTAACTGTGACAAGACACCTCCTATATTTATGACATCACACTCAGTATATATGACATCTCACATGGTGTATGAATGACAACACAATCACTGTATCCAACATCACACTGACTATATCGGTGTAGTCACACTCACTTGAATGATTATATTACACCCTCTGTACGTGTGAAATCACACCCACAGCATGTATGACACGATAGGCACGTTATATGACATCAAATCCACTTTTGATGTCATCATACCTTTGTTTATCTCTATGTTATGACATGTCCACGTCATATGGCATCCCACGCAGTGTTATAACAACACAGCCATTGTGTAACTTCAAAGCCACTATGTCCGACATCACACGCATTGTATCTGTGTCAACACACGCAATGTACCAATTTTATCTTACCCAGTGTATGTATGACATCACAGTCACTATATGTATGACATCACATTCACTATATGTATGACATTTTATGTACTACATATGACATCACATCCACTCTTTATGACCTCACACGACTTTATTAATGACATCAAGTCCACTATACCAGACATCGAATCCACTATATCTGACCTCACGTCCACTGTGTCTGTGTTATCACCCCCCCCTACGAATGATATCACAGCCACTCTATGTATCATATCACAGCCAGTATACGTGTGACATCCTATCCACTCTATTTGTGACATCATATCCACAATGTGTGACATCACAACACTGTGTGTTGTTGATACCACACTCGGCATATATATGAACTCATTGGCATTTCAGATGACATGATGTATTATGTCCATCCACACCAAAGATCAGAATTTATGTTGCTACATACAATTCAGGCATGACATCACAACCACTCTACCAGACATTGCCCCCACTGTTTCTTTGCATTCACAAGCTCTCCACTGATATCACGCCCACTCTTTGCATGACATCACATCGACTATGTATGCAACATTTGCACAGTACAATACATCACTCCTTCAGTTTATGACATCAAACCACCGTTTCTTGGACATCACACCCACTCTATTGGACATCGTATCCGCTGAATCTGGTTCATGACATCCACTGTAATGAGGATATCACACCAACTGTATTTATGAGACCTCATGCGCTACTCAAGACGACCTCATATCCGTTGTATACGACATCACATTGACTAAACTTTTAACATCACAGCCACTGTATCTGTGTCATCACACCCACTCTTTCGATGATATCACACCCTTTGTATGTATAACCTCACACCCACTACATGTACACCATCATATTCACTCTACAAGGCATCGCATCCACATTTTATGACAACACAGGTTATTTATGACATCACATGCACTGCACTCATGATATCACTCCCACTATATCTGACATTGAATCCACCCTATTAATGACCTCTGACAAACTGTTTGTGTGACATGACACAAACTTTATGTATGACATCTAACGCACTATACATATGGCCACATCCACTCTTTATGAACTCACGCCATTGTAGTCATCACATTACATCACATTACATCCACTGCATTCATGACTTCACACACACTATATATGACCACACACACAAGACATCACAAACGTTATATCTGCCATCTCACCCACTAGATCTGACACTTCCTCCACGGTATCTGTGTCATCAAACCCCGTGTATCGATTATACCACACACACTCTCTGTATGACGTCACACATACTCTATGCAGGACATCATATTCTGTATGCGTGACATCACATGAACTTTATGACATCAGACACCTAATTGTTTGACATCACACCCAGTATATTGATGACATCATATCCAATATGTATGATATCACACATACTGCTTTCATGACATCACACAGACTATGCCTGACATCTCCCCCACTATATTTGACATCACAGCCGCTGTATCTGTGTCGTCACACACTCTGTATCGATGACATCACAACAAGTATGAAAATCATCACACTTGGCATACATATGACATCATACACACTCTACATGAAATCGCATTCGCACTTTATGACATCAATCCTCAGCATTTACGACATCAGAGCCACTGCATTCATGATATCAGTTCTCCTATATGTGACATCATATCCACGATTTAGGACATCTCATCCCCTATACCTCTGTCATCACAGCCACTTTATATGTAATGTCACACCCACTGGGTTTGTGAATCCATATCCAATATATTTGACATCAAACACACTGTGTTGAGACGATACAAACAGTATATCTGACATCACACCCTCCGTATCTGTATTTGTGGTGATCACACCCTCTGTATCAGTGATATAACACAACTTTTATTAAAAAAAAAAAAAAAAAAAAAAAAAAAAAAAAAAAAAAAAAAAAAAAAAAAAAAAAAAAAAAAAAAAAAAAAAAAAAAAAAAAAAAAAAAAAAAAAAAAAAAAAAAAAAAAAAAAAAAAAAAAAAAAAAAAAAAAAAAAAAAAAAAAAAAAAAAAAAAAAAAAAAAAAAAAAAAAAAAAAAAAAAAAAAAAAAAAAAAAAAAAAAAAAAAAAAAAAAAAAAAAAAAAAAAAAAAAAAAAAAAAAAAAAAAAAAAAAAAAAAAAAAAAAAAAAAAAAAAAAAAAAAAAAAAAAAAAAAAAAAAAAAAAAAAAAAAAAAAAAAAAAAAAAAAAAAAAAAAAAAAAAAAAAAAAAAAAAAAAAAAAAAAAAAAAAAAAAAAAAAAAAAAAAAAAAAAAAAAAAAAAAAAAAAAAAAAAAAAAAAAAAAAAAAAAAAAAAAAAAAAAAAAAAAAAAAAAAAAAAAAAAAAAAAAAAAAAAAAAAAAAAAAAAAAAAAAAAAAAAAAAAAAAAAAAAAAAAAAAAAAAAAAAAAAAAAAAAAAAAAAAAAAAAAAAAAAAAAAAAAAAAAAAAAAAAAAAAAAAAAAAAAAAAAAAAAAAAAAAAAAAAAAAAAAAAAAAAAAAAAAAAAAAAAAAAAAGAACAACACAGTATATCTGACATCGCATCCACTGTAGCTGCGTCATTACTTACAGTGTATTGATTATACCATACCTGCATATGTGTGATATCAAACCCACTATATGTATGACTTCATATGAATTCTATGTGACATCACACCCACTCTTTATTACATCTCAAGACTGTATTCATGACATCCCATCCACTTTATTCATAACATGACATCCACTGTTTATGACATCACATACACTATACTTGTGACATCACAGCCACTGTAACTGTGACAAGACACCTCCTATATTTTGACATCACACTCAGTATATATGACATCTCACATGGTGTATGAATAACAACACAACCACTGTATCCAACATACACCACTATATCGGTGTAATCACACTTACTTGAATGATTATATTACACCCTCTGTCCGTGTGAAATCACACCCACAGCATGTATGACACAATAGGCACGTTATATGACATCAAATCCACTTTTGATGTCATCATACCTTTGTTTATCTGTCATGGCACCCACTATGTTTATGACATCATATACACTGTATATGATCTCATCCACTCTGTGTGTGTGACTACACAAGCTCTGTATCTGTCTTGAAACCGGTGAAAAATGCCATCACTTCCACTGCATATGTCATCAAACACACTTTGTCGACGACATCACACCAACTGTGTAAGGGTTCACAGGTGGCATATGTATGCCATCATATGCACTACACCTGACATCATATCCACACTTTATGAGAACAAACCTTAGTATTTATGACATCACATGCATTCTATTCATGACATCACATGCACTATATACGATATGACATGTCATCTCCTGTGTATGAGATCACATTCACTATATATACGACATCACACAATGACTCTATGACATCACACACTCTAAGTTTATGACATGTCCACGTCATATGGCATCCCACGCAAATGTTTATAAAACACAGCCCTTGTTTTAACTTCAAAGCCACTATATCCGACATCACACGCATTGTATCTGTGTCAACACACGCAATGTACCAATTTTATCTTACCCAGTGTATGTATGACATCACAGCCACTACTATATGTATGACATTTTATGTACTACATATGACATCACATCCACTCTTTATGACCTCACACCACTTTATTAATGACATCAAGTCCACTATACCAGACATCACATCCACTATATCTGACCTCACGTCCACTGTATCTGTGTTATCACCCCCACTCTACCAATGATATCGCAGCCACTCTATGTATCATATCACAGCCAGTATACATGTGACACCCTATCCACTCTATTTATGACATCATATCCACAATGTATGACATCACAACACTGTCGTGTTGTTGATACCACACTCGGCATATATATGAACTCATTGGCATTTCAGATGACATCATATTCAGTCTATCACACCAAACGACAGAATTTATGTTGCAACATCCACTTCAGGCATGACATCACACCCACTGTACCAGACATTGCCCCCACTGTTTCTTTGCCATCACAACCTCTCCACTGTTATCACGCCCACTCTTTTCATGACATCACACTCGGCATATGTATGGCAACGTTTGCCCCATACAAGACATCACATCCTCAGTTGATGACATCAAACCACAGTTTCTAGGACATCACACACACTATTTGACATCGTATCCACTGAATCTGGGTCATGACATCCACTGTAATGAGGATATCACACCAACTGTATTTATGAGACCTCATGCGCTACTCAAGACGACCTCATATCCGTTGTATGCGACATCACATTGACTATACTTTTAACATCACAGCCGCTGTATCTGTGTCATCACACCCACTCTTTCGATGATATCACACCCTTTGTATGTATGACCTCACACCCACTACATGTATACCATCATATACACTCTATAAGGCATCGCATCCACATTTTATGACATCACAGGTTATTTATGACATCACATGCACTGCACTCATGACATCACTCCCACTATATCTGACATTGAATCCACCCTATTGATGACCTCTGACCAACTGTTTGTATGACATGACACAAACTTTATGTATGCATCTTATGCACTATACATAACGTCGCATCCACTCTTCATGATTTCACACCATTGTAGTCATCACATTACATCCATTGCATTCATGACATCACAGACACTATATATGAGATCACACACATGACAACAAAAACGTTATATCTGCCATCTCACCCACTGTATCTGACACTGCATCCACTGTATCTGTGTCATCAGACCCAGTGTATCGATTATACCACACACACTCTCTTTATGACGTCACACATACTCTATGCAGGACATCATATTCAGTATGCATGACATCACATGAACTCTTTATGGCATCAGACACCTAATTGTTTGCCCTCACACCAGGATATCATGACATCATATCCAATATGTATGATATCACACATACTGCTTTCATGACATCACACAGACTATGCCTGACATCTCCCCCACTATATTTGACATCACAGCCGCTGTATCTGTGTCGTCACACACTCTGTATCGATGACATCACAACAAGTATGAAAATCATCACACCTTGGCATACATATGACATCATACACACTCTACATGAAATCGCATTTGCACTTTATGACATCAATCCTCAGCATTTACGACATCAGAGCCACTGCATTCATGATATCAGTTTTCTCCTATATGTGACATCATAGCCACGGTTTAGGACATCTCATCCCCTATACCTCTGTCATCACGCCCACTTTATATGTAATGTCCACCCACTGGGTTTGTGAATCCGTATCCCAAAATATTTACATCAACACACTTGTTTGGGGGAAAATACAAAAAATTTTGTCGAAAAATCCAC